>NW_026596240.1:976880-988108 GCF_907164565.1 Psammomys obesus | reverse complement strand
TCTATCTATCTATCTATCTATCTATCTATCTATCTATCTATCTATCTATCTATCTAGTATATTCATGTGTGTGTTGCGCATGTACACAGTCACCTGTGCTGGCACATGTAAAGGCCAGAAGTTGACTTCACTCTTCCTTCCTCAGTCAGTTCTGCTGCCACCTTTTAAAGTGCTTTTTGCATCCTATTTTTTTGAGACAAGCTTTCTCACTGAAACTCAGTATTTCCTCTAAACTGACAGCCTTTGTACCCCTGGGGTCATCTTCTCTCTGACATCCTCAGTGCTGAGATTATAGGTTTTTGAAGTCACATATGCATACAGCTTCTACATGGGGGTTTGGGATCTGAAATGAGGTCCTCATGTTTTGAAGGTAAGTCCTATATCCACTAAACCATTTCCCTAGTCCTTTCGCCATCTTTTTACAACTTCAACAAGATGCCCATCTCTCTTTTTTCCTCACACCCTCTTCTTCTCTCATCAATGCTAGGATAAAACCTGAGGCCTTGGGCATGTCATCTTAGCACTTTATCACTGGGCCCTGTGCCGGTCAGATGCCCATATCTCTAGCAGGCATAAATATGGAACAGCAGAGCTCTGCTTCTAGTGACCAGAAGAGCAGCTCCTGGGCCAGTAAATGGTCCTTAAACCATAAGAAGGTGTGAAGGATAAGAACTCCAGCTAGGATTGAAATTCTTCTGTTAGGACAGAAACTGGACTTAAGGTCAATTATGAGAGGTAATCATTATATTTCAAATAGTCCTGAGTTTAGACTCTGAGATTCGTACATATTACTTGCTGAAAGTTTCTTTTCCAGCATATAAGGGTAACAATCATGAACATATGCTTGATTCTGGTACTGCCGCCTCAGCTCTTTTCTCACATACAACTGTTCCCCAACTCAGCAACAGTGTCCTCAAACTGTGTGCACTCAGGTTGAACACAGTGAGATAAAAGTTCATTAGGAAAACGGTCACAGCAAATAAACATGTAAAAATCAGCTAGGGTCCATCAAGATGGCTCAGTGGGTAAAGGCACTTGCTGGAAGGAGAGAACCAATTCCTTCAAGCTGTCCTCTGATTTCCATATAAACGTACTGTGGTATGCATACCCCCAAATAAACAAACAAACTTTAGTCAGAAATCATGTCTTGAGTTCTGTTAACAACTTTTTGTTGCAAATTATACAACACTTTGGAAAACATTTCTCTTATTTTAAAATAGAAAAAGAAATACACAGCCAGGTGGTGGTGGCACATACCGTTAATCCCAGCAGAAGCAGAGGCAGGTAAATTGCTGTGAGTTTGAGGCCAGCCTGGTCTACAGAAGGAGTTCCAGGATAGCCCAGGTTACACAGAAAAACCCTGTCTCAAAAAACAAAACAAAACAAAACAAAAAAAGAAAGAAAAATATGCAAAATATGCATATAATACACACACATGGAATTTTTTAAATTGACTATAGATAAAAATAGCTCCTCTTCCTGTAACCTCCACCTCCAAGACAACACTTGTGCTCAGTATAAGTACCTTGTAAAAATGGCCTATTCATAAGTAAATAGAATTTTATTATATATCTTATTTTTATTTCTAAGACATGGTCTCTTGTAAACCATGTTGGTTTTGAGCTCACTATGTAGCTGAAGGTGGCCTTGAACTGCTGATCCCCTTACCTCCCTCCAAAATGCTGGTATTAAAGGTGTGTGCCTCCCTCTCCAAGCTTGATTTATGTGGTGCTGAGACTCAAACCTAGACATGGTTCAATAGATAAGAGCACAGGCTGTACAACCACGAAGACCTGAGTTTTAACTTTCTAGAAAAATGTTAAAAAAAAAAAAAAGCCATCCAGCACTCAGGGAGGCAGAGGGATCTCTGTTGATTTTGAGGCCAGCCTGGTCTACAAATACAAAGTGAGTCCAGGACAGCCAAGGCTACACAGAGAAACCCTGTCTTAAAAGAAAAAAAGCCAGGCACATGACTGTAATCCTGGCTTAGTGTGTGGCTGGCCTAGCTCCAGGTTCAGTGAGAGACCCTGTCCCAAGGAAAGAAAGTAGAGAGTGATAAAGCAGGACACCTGGCATCTTCCACTGGCCTCCACATACACACAGAAATACCCACCTGCACACAGCTGTACACACACATACAAATTTAAGATCAAAATATGAAAACAAGTATGCCCCCAAAGGACTACAATAACTGTTGGGGTGCATGTGTGAAGGTGTGTCTCTGTATATTCGATTGCTAACTCTGTACCTGCAGAGAGCTACGGCCCATTACCAACTTCATTCTGTAAACATACATCTTCCCTCTTCTGCCTAAGGCAACATAGAATTGTATCTCATTTGCTTTAGTAAAGAGCTGATGGGTAATGGCTAGGCAGAAGGGAAGGTGGATCTTCTGGGCAAAGAAGTCATTCTGGGAGAAAAGTCAGATATGGAGATTCACCAGGGACATGGGAAAAAATAGACATGTCATGGCTGAGCAAAGAGGCAAACAACTAGACACGTGGTGGGTCGTGGGCTAAAATAGGATGAGCTAGCTGAGAGACTGCCCAGCTAATGCCTAAGCTGTTAATATTAATAAGTATGTGTCATTATTTAACCACTATAAATATATAGAAGTCCCTCTATAAATAACCTTTAAGAATGAATAAATAGCAGGGCAAGGAGGCGCACACCTATCATCCTAGCACTCAGGAGGCAGAGATCTGTGAGTTTGAGAGCAGCCTGGTCTACAAAGTGAGTCCAGGACATTGAGAAAGGCTACACAGAGAAACCCTGTCTCGAAAAAACAAACAAACAACAAACAAACAAACAAAAGTGCTGGAGTTCAATAGGTAAAGTGCTTGCCTTTTGATCATAAAGACCTGAATTTGATTGCCAGAACTCACATTAAAAAGCCAGAGGGCTCACATTTGGAATCCCACAGCTGGGTGGGTCCCTGGGGATTGTTTGCAAGGATTTAAAGGAAAGCAATGGACGGGCAACAGTCCATTTACTTACTCAACAGGTAAGCTGCCATTCCTGAAAACATGAGTGTAATCCTTAGGACTGACATGGTGGACAGAAAGACCTGATGCCCGTACTTGTCCTCTGACAAACACACACACACACACACACACACACACACACACACACACCACAGGCACGCACTCACGCATGCACATTAAAATAAAGGTAAATAAATAAAATAGTACAGTTTGAAATAATTCAAAGAACAAAAACATAGTCAGCACCAATGTAGAAAAAAAATTCAGGTGAGAGGAGGCCCAGGTGCACACAGAAAGGAAAAGGAAGGACACAGGTCCTCTGCCCTCAGCTTCAGCTCTCTGTGGGAGCGCTTTGAAGGTTAATCCCAGGGAGATGATGCTGTGATTCTCAACAGTTGTCAGCCAAATTCCAGCAATCCACTGTGCCTTCCAGGAGGCCCCTCAACCCTAGCAAGGCCTCAAAGCAGCTGCAGCTGTCTGATGTGTGGAGAGACAGGCAGCTTTTACCTGGCTACTCAGCCTGGAGTGGTTAGGGGCAGTTAGGGCACTGGCTTTGAAGACAAACTCACTTCCTTGCGTCCTTCTTCGGAAGAGTTGTTTCTATGCCTCAAAATTCTCAACAGAAATGCAGGAATAAGTACACCCACCCTATAATGGTATTTTGAGGATTCAATAAGTTCTAAATTATGCCAGGAAGGAAAAGTCCATTGTTATTGCATATAATAAAAATTTATGATTATTTTTTTTTAAATTTGTGAGTTGAATCTCACTAGCTGTCCAAGCTGACTTACAGGCATGAGCCATTTTAAATTTTTTTTTGCACATGTGTATGTTTGTGGGTGCACCTGTTGTGGAGATGAGGGTGTATACGCATGAGTATGCGCATATGGAGGCCTGTGGCTACCATGGGTGTCTTCCTTGATCATTCTCCACCTATTCATTGAAGCAGGGTCTCTCAGTTGAACCTTTTGCTTGCCAATATAGCTTACTCTGGGCATTCTTGTTTCTACCCTTCAAAACCTGGAATGGCAGGCAGGCCTCCATGCCCGTCCAGCATTTATGTGGTGACCCAAACTTAGGCCCTCACACTTCCACAGCAAGATACAGTATCAGAATTATCTTGAGAGAAATCTAGGAAAAATTCAGCTGTTGTGCCCAATTTGCAACACTCCAAAAGACCACCAGGAGTCAAATCCATTGCAAAACACATGAGGATCTTTTTATTACAAGCTATAGTTTGGGCTCATACACCCTCACTGCCATAGCAGTTGAGAGCAGAGAGCCTTGTGCTCAGGCTAGGTGGTTGATTTAAAGTGTCTGGTCCCTCTCAGCACACCCAAAGCAGGGGGATTCCTGCCTGGCAAGCGCCTATTGGTCAAAACACAAAAGCGATGTTGCATTTTGAACTGATTGACTATAGGAAGGCCCCCAAACCATTAATGGTCTGGCTTCCCTTGTTTGGCTGTCCTAGGGGAGAGAGGCTGGTTTCCTAGCAACTGTATCTCTAGTGGGCAGGAAAGAATGCAGGATGGCTGGTTCTTCCCCACTGACCATGTCTGACCAGGCTGACCATGTCTCTACCTGGCTGTCCTTTGTTCAGGCTTGTGCTTTAAACTTTAATTCAATACCCCCCCCAAAAAAAACCCTAATTTTTAATTCCTTGGTCTTTCATTCCCCCCTTACCATCATCATTTGAAGACCCAATCTTGGGTCTTCCAGATATGACCCCTGGAGTCCTCCGGATTTACCTTTCCACAATGGGATCTGAGTGCCATTACTGTATCACTCTCAAGCATTCAAGCAATTTAAAATACAAGGTCCAAAGGTAAAAATCAAAATGAGTAGGGGACCCATCAGTGTGGATATAAGGTAGTAAACCAAGGAGAACTATTATACCAGAATTTAAACCATCTTCTGGAATCCTCTCTTTCCAGTGTCTCTCCAGACTTTTTGTTATTTTTTGCTAAGGATTTCCTAATCATTCCTAACTGGTTTACATAAAAACAACATTTCTTTCTAAGGGCTGTATATAGCTCATCCTGCTGTAAAAACAACAGCTCTAAGCCCCTTCTGTTTTGCAACATTACTTCTACCAGGTAATCAACATTCTTTTCTAAATGGGTGATTGAGTTCTCAAGGCATTGAATATCTTTATTAATATCTGCCTTTAATATCTGTTATAATTCCAGCTTTATACATCCAGTGCTACAATACCAGTTCCTTCTCCAGCTGAGCAGGTCCCCAAAATAATAGGTAATGTCAGGGAGCCCCTTTTAACTTAGCATTTCAGCCTGTTAGGTGGCATTTTGGGCAAAGGTCTCTTCTTCTGAAACTGCTTCAGTTCTGACAATAGGACCATTGGCATCAGGGGCTTGGAAGGCTGAAATGCCAGCCAAAGGCTGGGCAATGGGACAGTCCTCAGAGGCATCTTGTTAGTTGATCCACCTGAAGAGGCAGGGAGTAATCATGTCAGCTTCCAGCAAGTCCAGATCTTAGTTTGCAGTCCATAGCTGATCTCTGAATAGAGTCAACCAGATGAAAACCTGCTAAGACAGATTCAGACTAGAGACAGAAGTTAAATTTTGTCTAGTAAATGGGGAAAGTGAAGAATCTCAGGACCAAGGGGAAAACTCATCTGGGGTCCATTTGAGCTTTGCCAGATCCAGGTCTTCTGACTTTTTGATTTCCTGAAACTCATGAATTTTAGTTTACAAAAGGAAGTATATTAGTATTACCGTCGTATTGAGATCCATACTTTAGAAAAAGCAGGTAACAGGTGTCTACAAGACAGCAGAAGTAAACTCCTGCCATTAAGATCCAGTAAGAGCTATGGCTTTTGGGTCAGCTATACACATTAGACAAATGCTTTTAGCATGATGAGAAGCACCTGTAAGTCTATTTCCAGAAGAAAACCAAAAGGAAATTAAAATCTCAAGTTTGTGATTGAATAATAAGCAGTCAGTGCTCCATCACCTTATCAAAACTCTACTGATCAATGTCATAACTCTGAACTTTTGAAATCTTATAATAACATAAGCACAACAATAGCAGAGAGGAGGGAGAAATCTGAAATATCTCCCATTTTCAATATGCCTTAAATTACTTTCTTATATCATTACAACTTATATTCATATACTTTAAAACATCTACTTGACCCTCCCATTTTCCTTGAATTTACCAACTTTGAAACATTTTCCTAGATCCTTAAACAATACTTTTTTTTTATATTCTCATAACTTAACTTTTATATCCTCAGACCTAACATAAACTTTATATCTTTCTATCCAGGTATTCACCCATAAGACACAGGCAATTAACATGAAGCCTGTGAGCAAGGCAAACCTCTTTGCCTTTCTAAATAAGAGATCTAGTACCTAGTAGTTCTTACTAGCTAATGAATTGACCAATGAACTAACAGCGGATCTAACTGTCTGCTGTTTAACTCCAAAGCTATCATTAGCTTAGCTAATTCATCAATGTAATCAGAGACCTGAGAAGAATAAACTATAAGCCAAATAAATGTGCCAATCAAAATGACAGTGACGACTAGTTAGTCCACCACCTAGGCAGTTGTCCCTGGCTCCTGTGGTCTTGTGGCATCATGAGCAGAGGCAGTCTAGCCATCAGGCACAGATGATGACTGTTTCTGCAGAAAAAAAGAACATGAGAGATAACCTCACCTCGCCTTCAGCAAAGTGAAATAATGACTCTCCAGGTGTCCAAAGCTTTGTTCACAGTTTAAGCTGGGCCCTAGTGGTGGGCCAGTTGGGGCAGTCTTGTTCAGTGGTTAGCATACCACAATCCAGAGTCCAAATCTTCTTGGAGACCTTGGGGGGCTAATGCCAGGATTTTGGGACTCTGTTATAATGAGCTTACACATGTTAAAATGCCATATTCATCAGATCTCTGACAAGCTTGAGGGCTAGCATATGAATTACTCTTTGTCTATCTTTATCATCTGCTAATCTTGAAAACATAAACAAAGAGACTAGGTAAAGCTCAATCTTGTTAACCAACTGCAGGCATTAGCATAACTTTAAAATCATAATTTTAATATCTGAACTAAAATCAAAGCAAAACTTTAAATCATAGAGAGGCAGCAAATATTGTTGATCCTACCACATTACATTAAAACTGAACAACAACAACAAAAAGCTTAAAGGACACAAGTTTCACTTAGCACTAAACAGAGAACTGAACACAGCTGGCCACTCTTAACAAAAATGGTGGTAAAACCACAGGTCCACCTTCTTTATCCCTGAACCAACATGGTGGCTAGCCATGTGCTGCTACAGGCCATGGCTGGCAATTTAAAAAATAGCCATTAGGCATTGCTGATGGTATTGCTATCTCCTATGGTATAGCAAGCACTGTGGGGCATTTACAGTTCCTGTACCCAAATGTGCTAACATTGTAATCAAATATAAGTTTTAGTACCAACTGCATAAAAGAACAATATAGAACTTTAAACAATAGTATTTGAACTATTCTGGCCATACCAAGCCTATCGGCCAAAAAGAAATAGCATTAATCTGTCCACTCAGGAACTGGCAGTTAAGCATATATTTCATATAATGGTTAATAATGATTTGAATTGATTGTCAGTATAACCCTGGGCTAACATGAGCTGCAGTCCTCTTCCCCCTTTGAAGAGCATAAGAAAACATTTTGCACTGAAGAATCACCAGCCTTTTAAATTAAGAACAACATATTTTACAGTTCTTTCTCAAATCATATTTGCAGGTATGAAAAACCAAAGCAAATACTGTTTGTAGGCCCTCTGGCTTTCTATATATACTCTGACCTTCTATAACATTCTGTATACCTTCAGGTTCCTAGCTTCATTCTTCTGGTTTAACCAGACATTTTTACTTTAGACAAGCTATTCTTTCCTTTTCTTATCTTTACTATCCCAGTCTCTTGCTTTCTCTCTTGCTTTTCAGACAACATAAAAACTTTCATCAAAATCCTTTTCATCATTCCATGTTTTTTTTTTTAACCATCCTGACATGATACACTGTAAAAACTTCAGTTTTCTCAATTGACTCAAACAGTATGTCTTGGTTTCACTTGGTAAAATTAATAAAATAAATACCAAGGTTCTTTGTCCTCCCCCAAAGGGTTGAGAAATGGTTCCAAGTTCTTTGTTAGACTACCCAAGGTCATTATTTTAAATGCCTGATAAACTTTAAAATGTTTCACAGCCTTAAACATTTAAACATTTTCCAAAACCTGTTTTTGCAATATCAAAATAAAGTACCCATTTTAGGAGTGAAATCACAAAGCATAACCATAATTTTAAAAGTCAAAACCAATTTTAAAACCCAATTTTACCAGTGCAAACAATCCAATCTCTAAAACCAATACCCATTTAAAATGAGACTTGTCTTCTTAGTCTAAAAGGAAATACCGATGATAAACAAAATTCATTACAACTAAGAGGTTCTGTAAATTTTTCTTTTCCTTTGCTTTGCCCCATGCCATGTGGCAATTTCAAGATGGCAGAGTCACATCACATTGCATGGCAAGCCACATGGTTGCTATTTAAAAACATCTGTGCTTCTATAGATCTTACAAACACATATGCACACATATATGTTCTAAACAAGAGTTTGAATTTAACCTTTAAACATATCCAATAACTGTTAATCTACAACCAAGACAAATAGAGCATATTAACCATTTAAGATCAGTAAAAAATATGTAATGGCCATATATACATTTAAACAGACAAACAAAACTTTTCTTACTCAATCCAGCTGTAATGTCAAGCACTTTGTTCCATCAGCCTGGGCAAGCTGGCACAACCCACCCTGCTCTTGGGAGTTCTCCATCTGTCCCTCCCCAGTGAACAGAGGTACCTCAGCTTACAGCGCTGGGAGCAAGGGGCAGGCAAATTCATCATAGTGCACAGATGTTTGGTCACCTGCCTACTGAGACCATCATAAACAAACAAAGCCATAAAAGAACAACATAAGAAAACAATGTACCAGTACAATGAATGCAAAAAGAAAGAAGAGGAAAGAGAAACAAAAGGGACAGTGGCCCATCTCTCAATAGGCCCTCTGCTCTGTTCCATAGGGGTGGCCTGCCCTGAAATTGGATTCCACCCAATTATACTAGCATGAAATGGCAGCCTGATGGCAGCCTGTCATTCCATCAGACCAGTTGCTCTAAGGTTGCTATTCTCTCTGCTGTTGTGAAGAAAATGTGCTCAGGGGTTGGCAGCTTCTAGCTGGCCAGGTGCAGTCTCAACAATTTTGTCCCTGGCCCCAACCTCACATTCCGTCCCATGCCTGCCACCAATGAGGGGAGGGGGAACATCATATGGGTGAAGGGGTTGGAAGGAACGGGGATGGGTTAGAGGAAGTCTGTCCCATAGTGTCTGTCATAGTCCAATACAAAGACACACAAACACAAGGAACAAAATAGAAAGACAAGCATGGACAAAGTAGCCATTCAGTGACAGGAAACAGAAGTGGACCCAAAAGCTCAGACTCACAGATTCCCATCATGGCTTCCCTGCCATGGAAGCCAAAAGCAGCACAGAGAGGAGAGTAACTGGTGGGATTCCTCATCCACCAAAAACCTCTCTGATTGGCAGGTGGGCTCTCCCTGACTGGGCAAGAATTAAGTCTAGGGGTTTAGAAGAGTCTGTCCCATGCTATACATAATCCAAGTCCTGTCCAACAGTCACCACAACCAGCCAGCCAGACAAACACAAAGACAGACAACAGATTCCATCAGGCACGTGGGTAAGAACTTGAAACTAGTATGTTGGCGGCACTTCTTGTCTCTGTGGAGAAACACACTTTCTAGGCCTATCAAATAGACTTGGGACCCCATGTCCCTCACAGTGCAATTGTGGAGCCCTGTCCCCGCTGGGATGTGGGACATCTCCCAGATTCCCTGTGGCTGTGGTCTGCCAGCTTGTCAACTGGTATACTATGATGCAACCGCTCCCTTGCCACCCGCTGTATACCACCTTGAGGTCTCAAAAATACAGAACTTGGCCAAGACAAAAGTGTTACCCAGGATTCTGATCCTCCAGTTCAGGGGTTCCTGGGAGGTCTTGGGGATCCTGGATGAGACACCAAGTATCTTGTACCTGATTCGTGAGGCCCCAAAAGACCACCAGGAGTCGAGTCCATTGCAAAACACATGAGGATCTTTTTATTACAAGTTATAGTTTGGGCTCATACACCCTCACTGCCATAGCAGTTGAGAGCAGAGAGCCTTGTTGCTCAGGCTAGGTGGATGATTTAAAGTGTCTGGTCCCTCTCAGCACACCCAAAGCAGGGGATTCCTGCCTGGCAAGTGCCTATTGGTCAAAACACAAAAGGGAATGTTGCATTTTGAACTGATTGACTATAGGAAGGCCCCCAAACCATTAATGGTCTGGCTTCCCTTGTTTGGCTGTCCTAGGGGAGAGAGGCTGGTTTCCTAGCAACTGTATCTCTAGTGGGCACGAAAGAATGCAGGATGGCTGGTTCTTCCCCACTGGTGGCTGACCATGTCTCTACCTGGCTGTCCTTTGTTCAGGCTTGTGCTTTAAACTTTAATTCAATAATCCCAAAAAACACTAAAATTTAATTCTTTGGTCTCTCACAGCTACTCCCCACCCCTATTAGCTTCCACCACACAATTGTTATCACACAGTGCAGAGGCTCTAAAACAAAAGTGTTGGCAGTGCTGTGTCCCCAGTGAAGGGTTCAAGAGTTTGTCTTCTGCTTCTTCCACCTTCTAGAGGCTGTCTGAATTTCTATTCTGTGTCTGTGTGTGTATGTATCTCTCTCTCTGTGTCCCTGTCTTTAGCCTCATATCTTTTAAATTTGTTCTGCATTTGAACAAGAACCTTGTAATTATAGCAGAATAATCTTATCTCAAAATCCTCAACCACACCCACAAAGCCTTCTTTGTGTGAAATGACATATGCTCACAGGTTCTGTGAAGATCTCTGGGAGAGTTCTCTGTCTTCCACATCTCCTATATGGATTAGCTTGATACCCATTCTAATGTGTTTAAGTTTTACATATAACACTTAATAAAGATAAATTATTCTGATCATATCTACTTTGAAAAACCATGTAGTATGTTAGACCTCTGCAGTAAAGCAGACTTCCCAAGGGTTATGGATATAGCTCAGTGGTACTTTCCTAGCAAGCTCAAGGCCCTGAACTTAATCTAGTAGTGGGAGGAAAGAAAGAAAGAAAGAAAGAAAGAAAGAAAGAAAGAAAGAAAGAA
>NW_026596240.1:894646-976870 GCF_907164565.1 Psammomys obesus | reverse complement strand
GAAAGAAAGAAAGAAAGAAAGAAAGAAAGAAAGAAAGAAAGAAAGAAAGAAAGAAAGAATTGCTCAGATGTCTAACATTCAAAAAGGAGCTGGTGCCCAAGCCAATAATACATCCCTCAAAAAAATTCAGTGTTAGTTTTGTTTTGTTATAGGATCTGCTTAGATCTAACATAACTCAAACATCAGGTCAATGTAGATGATACAAATTTATTGTAATCAAGTCACTACTGATTGATCAGGGCTGCAGAACAGACTTGGGAGCTGAACTGTGACCTTGAGCCAGAATATTACACAGGTTTTAAGCTTGAAAACCACAAACATCTCTGCCAAGTTACATTTTCCACTATTCAGGATTTAGAAATAAGGACTTTCCTTATGTAGTTTACCTGTGTCAATAGATAGACTTACAGTTCAATCAGTCAAATCCATTTGTTCTTTTCTGGTCAGGAATAGCCACTATGTTCTGGGGAACAAAAGGTAAATAAAGAAAGCTGGTCAGGAACAGTAGTTATAATGGAAGTTAGTCAGCTATTGGGGGGTCCTCAGCTCCCCTGGGGCCTGGGAAATTTACCTTAGTTTTACCCTTTGATTAAATGGGAGTCTGAGAACAAAATGGCAGTACTTAGTACAAGTTTCTTTGGCTTGTTCCAAACAGTGTCTGTTGTTCTGATAAAATGCCCCAAGGAAAACAAATTTAAGTGAGAAATAGTTTATTTGGCTTACTCCAGGCAATGTCAATTTTGAGGTATACACACATGCATACCCATAGATCACTCTGTCACCTGAGATTTCCCCACAAATCATTGGGTCTCAATCTCTTACTCTCTGCATATGATGGTTAGTTTTGATTTCCTCAAGTTAGTCAGCTTGAGGAAATATAGGATCAACTGAAAAGTGAGACACAACAAAGGATTGTCTAAATCAGGTTGTCTGGCCTGTAGAGGATTCCAGGTCCATCCTTGTGGGAAAAGTCAAGGCAGGAACCTGAAGAAGCTAGTCACACACAGTTAGTAGCAAAGAAAGAATTAACACATGCCTGCCACTATTGCTCCCTTCTCTTTCTCCATTGTGTACAGCCCAGGACTCAAACCTAAAGAATGGTATCATACAGATGTATAGGTCTTCCACATTGATTTATGTAATCAAGACAATCTTCCACAAGGAATTATACTATAAACTATTTACCTTAAATACACATAATTCTATGTAAAAACATACCTGTATAATTTTAATGAACTTTTCTCATCTAGGCTGATGGTGCTCCCTTTAAGAGCCAAAGACCACCTAACAAAACCCCAATACTAGACATGAGAAGCTCTCTTTTGAGTTGTTGGCCAAGGCTGTCTAAGAGACAGTCAGTCCCAAAGACATACCTACAAAATACTACCACACCTAATGCTTGGAGAATATAGTGGAAAGATTGTAAGAGCCAGAGGGTCAGGGAATTTGCCATGAGATTATGTATCTAGTAACATCAGAAGCTATCTCCATAAAGTCTCACCAGTGTGATTGCCTGAATGTGAGCTAAAAAAGGGTGACACTAATTGCCACACCAAAATGGATGGAGAAAAGTCCATGAGGCCTCAACCCTATAAAAAGAACTACAAATAACTGAGAATATTTGGGGGTAGGAGAGGTGGTTTTCCCCAGGGAAGAGCACACCAATTGGTTGTCATGTGCCATCAATCACTCTGAAAACATACATGTAAATAGCATTATATAGACTCAACAGGTTATATTTAGAAATACATATGTATATACATAGATGTAATAACAATTAGTGAAAAAAGAGGCCAGGAAGTTGAAGAAGGATGGGGATGGGTATATAAGAGGGTTTAGAAAGAAGAAGGAGAGGATATTACAAAATACATGTTGTTCTATTGTAATCTAAGAAACAAAATTTTTAAAATTGCCTACAGAAGAAATAAATCATCAAAAAAATCAATAAGTAAAAATCAAAAAGAGGCTGGGAATGGTGCATGCCTTTAACTGTGCTATATGCCTAGCTTCTTTTCATTTTTTTAATACCCTCCCCCCCTCAAGTACTAGAGATGGAGAGGCAGGTGGATCTGAAGGCTATCTTTTCTACACAGAAAAGTCTAGGCTAGCCAGGGCTATATAATCAGACCCTGTCCCATAAACAAATAAACAAAATATCACTGGAAGGTGGCACACTGGTTGCCCTTTCAGAGGCCCTGGGTTCAATTCCCAGCATACATATGGTGGCTAAAAACTACCTGCAAACTCAGTTCCAAAGGATCTGGTGCCTCTTTTGGTCTTCTTTGACAAATTACACATGTGGTACACACACAAAACACTCATAATGTAAAATAAAAGTAAATCTTAAAAAGAAAATGCTGGGAGTGTAGCTTACTTAGTAGGATGCTTGTCAAACATGTGAGAGGCACTAGTTAATGCATTAACTAGGCATGGTGGTGTATGTCTAAATTTCCATAATGTGAGAGGTGGAGGCAGGAGGATCAAGGCCATCCTCAGCTACAGAGAGTCTGAGACCAGGCCAGCTTGGCTCTCAGACTAGAAACTGTCAAAAAAAAAAAACAAGAAAAGAAAAATATTTTTCTTTAGCAGCCATCATTAGAACATGTGACAGAAAATATAATTTTTGCATATAAATTTTTGTTTTTTGTATAATAAATTTGCATACATATTATTAAGTAATGATAAAGTCAAATATAGTACTTTTTCTCAGTGCTTTGGTAATTTCTTGGTATATATAGAATTTATTAATCTTTTTAAGTACTCTGAAACTTTTCAATATATAAGCCACATTCCATTTATTCTTTTATCTATTTTCCCACATTTTGTTAATTTTTTAGACAGAGTCACAGGTAACCCCCACCATCTTTGAGCTCCTCTACACCTGAGGTTAGTCTTACATTCCTAATTCTTCTGCCTCCATTTTCCAAGTGTGAAGATTACTGTGTCAAGGAAATAATATACCTGGTTCCTTTTATTAACTCATATTCCAATTGAAGTACATTTGGATTATTTCCATTTTCTTCCCACCTTTTTTGAGTTCTGGAGTCATGAGTAAAACAAAATGTTTCATGTATTTTAGTGGAATTTATGCATTAGCACTTACTTTCCAAATTATGAGTTAATTATGTGACCTAACTCCTCCATATCATTATGTTTTAAAAATCTAAGGTGTTTATTTCTGAGATAGATTTATAGCATTTACTATAATTAAAGTAGTCAAATTTTCTTGTAGTTTAGCACTATTAATTTAGTGCATATTTTCCATTAGAATAATTCAATAATATAAATTATTTTACATAGACCCAATAATTTATTAATATAAAATCCTTTATTTATGCATTTACTTTCAATTAGTCATACCCAAAAAAACAACGTTTTGGCAAATGACATGCTATAAATACAACAGTGATTCCATATCATTTTCTCAGTGACATGATCGTCAAGATAGCTTCTGTAAGCACACTATGTTATCACTGTGATGAAATCACCTAACAACCTTTTCTCAGAATATATCCTTCTTATTAAATAATACTGTACAGAGATGTTAACATAGTTTTCCTTTGAATACAGTTTATGGAAAACTTACTCTAATAGCTTCAAGCTTCTTATGCTGCAGTTTTGTGTCGAATTTATCCTTTTTAAATACTAAATACTCTTCCATGTTTATGAATAAAATTAACCCATTTATATTTATTGTAAATTCAAATAGACTTATTTCTGTCATTTAAACTTTTTTTACTATATTTTCTTCTTCTTTTGTTTTTTTCTTGTTCCCATCTCTGCCTTTTGTTAAAGTGTGCAGGTTTTTTCATTCCATTTTCCACCTCTTAAAGGTCCCAAATATCATAAATCCAACTCAGTTAATTCTTCAGTGTTATTTAAGCTTTAACATTCTAATGTTATATATTCAGTCCAAATAATTTTAAAATGAACATCTGACACTGATTTGCTTTATGTATTCATTCCCTAATACATTTTTGACCTTTTCCTGATTTCCTATTTTCACATTTGTAATATAGTAACTTTCTACTCATTTTATATTAAGGATTAAATGTGATGCTAGGTCAAGCACCAGGCTTCATAAAGAAGTATTCAATTAGTCGTTCCATTTCTTCATTCAACCAATATTCATTCCTTTGGTCCAAACCACATAATCATCTTTTCTCTCCTTTGTCCTTCAATGTCACCTTCTCTTCCATTATCACTTTTATCATCAACTCCATCTACTTTTTTCAATTTCTCTGTTAAGTCTCAGAACATCTTATATTTACTTTGCTTTTTTTTTTTTTCTTAAAAACTGCACCCCTCATAGTATTGAATAGAATGTTTGCCTCTAGAGTTAATGAACATCATTTTCCAGTAACTCAATGCTTTTCTTCATTCATCCTTCAAAATGGCGGACCTAGAGGTTCGCGATCAGCACCACGTGCGCCTGCGCCTCCGGCGGCCATTTCACCCATCAGCCCCAGCTCCAGGGCCCGCCCCTCCTGGCGCCTGCGCACCAGCTCCCGAGCCCAGTCGCTCCTCCCCCTAGCTGCGTACGCCTGAAACCGCACGTCCCAGGGCCGTCCCTCCCCCGCAGGCTGTGTACCGCCCCCGCCCCTTTCCCGTGAGATTCTTCCGCCTCGTGGAGCGTCCCGCTTCGGTCGACAGCCTCCGCGCTCGAAGCGCAGTCCGGCAGGCGCTCTTGGCCCTGGGGCTCCCCATTCAGTCTTATCTTTGAGCTGTGCAATTTTCTGTCTGGCCTCAAAGTCGATAACCAAGTCGGCGGGACTTTTTTGCGTAGCGCGAGGCAACAAATGGAAGAATGGGGCCGCGGCGGAGGGATCTCCGACTGCGTTGTGCGCGCTCTAAAGGGGGTCGGCCTCGAGTCGGTTAGGGGGAGGAAGGGAGGAGGCAGCCAAAGAATTGTTTTTTTTCCCTCGCCCCGCCCTCTTCGGTCTAGCCAATAGAGACGGGCGGTTTCCTCGGGTGCCCCGCCCAGCCCCCGCGGCTCAGCCAATGAACGGCGGCAGCGGCTCCGAGGGGGCGGGCCCGGGAGGTTGTGCGTGTCTTGTGAGAGAGAGCTCTTGAACCAAGTCAGAGCTCGAGTCGGCTGGGCGGCTGGGCTCTGTTGCCGCCGTCGCGGGTGACTCAGGGAGGCGGGAGGCGGGGTAAGCGCGCCGCGGGCCTCGGCTGCGGGAACCCGAGGGAGAAAGGTGACGGGATCGCGCAGGCGGCCGCCGCGGCGCCTCGATCCGGGGCGCAGGCCGGACGGGGGTGCGCCCGAGTCGGCGGCCCGGAAGCGGGGGGCGGGGGCGCGGCAAGTGGCGAGTCGCGAGCTAGCCCACGGCGGCTCCGAGGCCGCCCGGGGCGGGGACCGGCCTCCGGGACGGGCCCTCTGGAGTGCGGGAGCCTCTTTTCTGCCGGGCGCGGGGACGGGCACTTAGGCGAAGCGCCGGCGCAGCGGCTCGGTCCTCCTCCTCTCCCTCGGCGTCCGGCTTGGAGAGGTTTGAAAAAGCGAAAGTTGTTGGGGCGACGGGGTCACGCGGCGCTCGGGTCGGCGTTTGCGGCGGGGGAGGGCCGGGAGTGGGAAGGCCCGAGTGGCAGCTTGGGGTGCGGGGTCCGTCCGCGGGGGTGTCACTCTAGGTCCCCGTCGGCGCTCGTCTCTTCGGGCCGCCTCCGACCTCGGCCGGCCCCCATCGCATTTTGTTTTTGTGCTTTTGCAGGGAGGAGCCCTTCCTGCTGGCGTGGAAACCATGGTGCTCACGCTCGGAGAAAGTTGGCCAGTATTGGTGGGGAAGCGATTCCTTAGTCTGTCCGCAGCCGAAGGCAGCAACGGCGGACACGACAGCTGGGACTTGGAGCGCGTTGCAGAGTGGCCTTGGCTGTCGGGTACCATTCGAGCTGTTTCTCACACTGACGTTACCAAGAAAGATCTGAAGGTAAAAATAAATAAATAAATAAAACCCCAAAACAACCCAAAATCCCTAAACAAACAAACAAAAAAACATCTCCTGGGGGCTGGGCAGTCACAGGGTTTTCAGTTACCTTGGTAACGCGATAGTCGATCTCCCCTCCCTCCCTTTTCTGAAATGGCCCACTAGAAAGTTAGAATGCGATCTGAAGGTGCAGAAATCTAGACCTTGAAAGTTTTTGAAATGGTGTGTAGTGTCAGGGTGTGTTTGGGCTAGAGCTCCAGGAGCCTGAGATTAATAATGGGGTTTAGGATTGTTCAGACATGATGCAGGCGCTGGGTTCCACTGGGACTATGTCCCCAACGGGAAGAGTATTGTTTAGAAGTGAACGGCATTTGGAGTTGTTAATTATCGAGTGCTAGCTTGGAAGTGCTGTCAAAAAAGATTTGAGGTGCAGGTGTTCCTCTTTAATGTCTTCACTCAACTTTTTAAACTTTACAACTTGGAAATGTATGACTGTAGGAGGAGGAGCTTAGTTGTGTTTATTTGAGGGAGGAGCTTAGCTCTGTTTGGCCGGTTAGGGTGGTGAGTATTATTGCTGCTGAATGGTGAGGCAGGAGTGGGTTCCTGTTTGTCAGTGAGCCTGGGTTGGTGTGGAGGCCTTGGGTGGAGCTGTCCCATACAGGGTGTTTGGAAGGAAGGAGAGAAATGGAACTAGTGTGACCAGTAAATGTATTTTAATGTGAATGTCACTCTGGAACCTTTTTAGTTAGATCTTTTGAAAGAAGTGACTTCTCTCTGATACAAGTATTGGTGTGAAAAGATAAAACGGAAACAATCAGTGAGGAAGCCATTGTGCCAACAGAGGCTCCTTGTGCAGAAAAGATTCCTAACAAAGGCTCCAAAGTGGTGATAACTTACAGGAAGCTTGTCAAAGCAGAAGGTGTTTACGCCCTGAGTAATGTACATGCTTTGCAATCTTTACTTCATTATGTTTTTGTCCTTTTGAAAACTACTCAAAAGTTAGCAAGTTTTAGCCATTGTCAGTTAAATATTGATTTCTGAGATGCCTCCTTTGAACACAGGACAGTGCATGCCTACACCATGATGAGTCCTCAGGATTATTGGAGAAGCCTTTGAGAAGGAGCTTCATTTCAGACAAGTTTTTGGCCCAGACTGCCTTACTTAGCTACTGACTGATGATGGGAGGACTTGAATCCATGTTTGGCAGTGCGTCTTCTGGGACTTCAGGAACATTATTGTTAGGATGGATTTTGCCTTACTGAGAAATTTTTACAACTTCTGGAAGGTGCACATTCCCTAGTTGAATAGCAAAAGGAATTAAAGTTGGAGGGCATGTTGTGTTTAACAAAAATGTATCTTAAAACTCTAGAACCACGTTATGCTTAGTGATATTAAAGCAAGAACTAAATAATTTGGACGATGATGTTTACATCTGGACTTAGGGATAGTTAGGGTTTAGGGGGTGTCTTTTGGTGGTAGGATGACAAGGCTAAATACAAGGAAGTTTCAAGTTGTATGCAACTGTCCATTTACTATTAGTGCAAATACTAGTTTCTAGACTTGCAGTTGAAGGAAGGATAACAAGAAGGTGGCTGCTTAACATTGTTCATCTAGAAAAAGACTTAACATGGGATTTTAAAGGTTAGAAAAGCAGTTTGTGTAGTAGTGGGTTTTGAAGTTAAAGTGAAGACATTGTTGAAGTAAGTCATTGTTAAATGGTCATGTGGCAAGTGCCATTTTAAACCTTTGCTAGATACATTTGGTAAGACACATTTATTTTTTTTTTTTTATGTAGTAAATTTGAGATTTAAAGAAGTTAAAAAACTTGCTTTCTCTTCTCTCCAGACCTCAGTAGACTTTAATATTCAGCTAGAATAGGGTTAGGGAACTTTATCTTGCATGCTTCTGTGTGTCTAACACCTGGAACTTTGCTTGGCAGTTAAGTGTGTATTCAAATACTTGGATGAATAAATGAAGGATTGAGGTGATCATTTTCTTTCTTATCGGGAAACAGAAATAACTTACTGATGAGGTAGTAGCTGTTTCCTAGTTTTAATGGCTTGTTTTATCTTACCCTGCTGTTTCTACTCCAGGGTGAAGGGTGCATACACATGTTGGGAATGGCCTTGCCTATGTAGAGCTTTAGCTTCCTTTCAATCTGCTTTCTTGAGTTTTCTGCCCCTTTCTTTGGCTATCTTTAGCAAGTAAGTAGTGTATACCATTGCTTATTACTGTCAGCCATTGGGTGCTTTCTGTCCTTCATACCATCAGAATTGGAAAATTATGCATTCCGCTGCCAGTGAAGCTATGTAAAATTGGCAACAGTATAATGCAATAGAACACTGTTTACCTCTTAAAATTGAATGTTAAGTTGTAGGATTTTTGAGTAGCATTCCACACATAAATATGTGCGCACACGCTGGATTATTATTTTAAGTTTTGGAGTGGTGAAACTACTAGTGCTCTGAGCATTGGAGAGCTAGGTGCAGAGTTGCTGCATAATCAAAACTACACTAACCATGCCATTCTCTTCGCTCCTATGCTGGGAAACCTTTTTTTTAAATTAAAGACTCAGGTGAGATGAGTTTAAATCAAAATTGATAGGTTTGGAGAAAAGCTTGATTAGATGTAACATAACTCCATGTGACATAGAGACTTTACTGTTGGGAGAAAAACTAGCTTGAAATATTTGGAATTATCCAAAATCTGATCAGGATATTTGATAGACTAATAGGTACCCCTTATAAATACTCTATTCAAAGCAAAGCAGATTTGGAAAGGATAGGTAGTGAACCATAGTTAGGCATAAATAACATCTCTTTGTATGTCTTTGGGAAGAACACAACGGAAACCAGATAAATTGATCCATTCATAAACTTGTGTGAGTTACTTCAGTTATCTTTGAATATGAGTACCCTCTGATAGAAATACGGCAGATCATCTTGAGAGGAGTTCTCTTATATTTGATAGCTTGAGGCAGGTCTCGTGTCTTAATTTGTATCTGAGGGAGACCTTGAGCTCCTAATCCCCCCTTGCTTTACACATCACTGTTCTGGACTTTTAACTCAGGATTTCAGGCTTGCTACGCAAGCTTCCACTGAGCTGAAGCCCTAGCCTCTAAAAGACATACATGGTTTTGATAGGAAACTAAAAAATGTTGAGGAAAGCTCATAAGTTTTAGATTACAGTATATATTTTGTATGTCATCTTTTTTTAAGCCAAAACTAATATGAATATTAACCAAACACAACCTCATACTTTAAAGTCACATGTCCAGCCTCTGGCATATGCCCCAGGATAGCTATAAATGAAGCCCAACAAAAAAAAATTATAAAATATTAGAAAGGTTTTTACTTGCTTTTTGTTTTGTTTTGTTTTGGTTTTTTTTTTTTTTTTCTCTTTGTAAAATGATTGTGTGGTTTTAGGAGTTGAAGTTCATAGATGTTGCTATCATTTTGCAGTGTTAAAAACTTGGACAGTTTTCAGTAGCTAAAGTTTTTTTGTTTTCCTAAAGTGCTTCAAATTTGAGAGAGTTCTTGTCTGATTTTTTAATTAGGTTATCTGAAGCTTCAAATAATGGATAATAGATAATAATTGTGATATTAGTTAAGGTTTGGGAAGCCACTGACATTTTAAAGGAAATCCTTCTCGTGTTTGTGAAAATAGACAGATACTATAGTTATGTTGGGGATTGCCAGTCATAACAGGTGGTCTGACAAAGTTATCGCCGAGTCTTAAACTGGGCTCAGTGTCACATAACTTTAATACCATTACTTGGGAGGCAGAGGCAGGCAAGTCTCTTGAGTTTAAGGTTAGCCTTAAACACAATTGGTTTTTAGGCCTGCAAGGGCTACGTAGTAAGACCCTGTCTCCAAAAAATCCCAAACCAAAACAAACAAAAAAACACACTGAAAAACCAGAAAACAAAAAAAGCCCTGCCAGAAATACTTCATAAATTCAGTGAGATATAGGTTAACAATTTTTGTTTGGAAGCTAGTACAGTAAGATTCGTAGAATTAAATTAGGACTTAAAGTTTTTGAAGCAGTGTATTTTTCTTTTGAGGATGTGTACATGTGGTATACATATGTGTGCACGTGAGGCAGAGAGCAGAGGCGGTGGGTGTTGAGTGTCATGCTTATCCCTGTCGCCCTACTTCTCACTGAGTCTAAAGACTGTTTACTGCGAACCTCCAGATCTCCCTCTCTCTTCCCCAGCACCAAATGATAGGCACATGCTCTCATGTGCAGCTTTTTGTGGGTGCTGGGAATATAAAATCATGTCTTCATGCTAATACATCAGACTCCCTAGTCCTCTGTTACTATACAATGTACAAAATAATGGGTTCTTGGGATTTAGGTTAGTGGGTTTTCTTTTATTCTTACATTGATTTTGTTCATGTAAAAATCATTCTAACAAAACTTTATCAGAGCTGGGAGTCAAGCCCAGCTCTCTAATTCTGTACTTTTGTTTATGGTTATCTTTGTTATTCCTTATTTCTGATACAGAGGGAAAAACAAACAAACATGCCACTGAAAGCTGGCTTAAGCCTAAGGCTGATTTGAACAGATTCTCTGACTAGGAAACAGGAAAACATGACAGTCTTTGCATAAGAAGTTGATGTTAAAAGTTCTGTACCACTGTTTGGGTGCTGGGAACCAAACCTAAGTCCTTTATCAAAAGAGCAAGTCCTCATAACTGCTTAGCCATCTCTTTAGCCTACAGTCTTAGTGATTGCTAAAGAGCACTAAGTCTATCCTTAGCTTTCTGAGTTGATAAGGGAAACAAGACAGGCTAATTCAGAGAGAAATTGTTGGTTTATTCATTTTAATAATTTGGTTAATGGTTAGAAATTGTGTTCCAGTGATACATGATGGTAAGCAAAAGCAGACTTTGACCTGTTAGAGTTTATGTGTCAGTCTTCCTCAAATAGCCAGCTGTGCATGTGAGTTAAGAACAGAAGGTACAGATGTTTTCATTCCATCCGCCATGACAGGTATTGATTCTGGTAAAGGAAAGCTTCAAAGAAAGGGTTCTCTAGCTTCTAGCAGATGAGTGGAGGAGAAGTCATGAGCAGATTCTATAGATGAAAGATTAATCCTTGAAGTTCAAAGTGAGAAGGTGGCTTGTAGGAGGAAGGATTTTAAATAAAAATAATTGATCTTCTGCATTGCATATTACATGAGTTCATTGAAATCTGTTGAAGATTAAATATCTAGATGAATTGCCTTAGGGAAATACAGAGTGTTTTTAGCACATTTTAATAACCTTTAAGATTTTATAAACAATTCCTGACTCAGGATTACTAATATACCTGCTTTGGAATTGTGGATATTTTTCATTTTGTTTATATATTTTTGCTTTGTCCTAATGCTTTGCCTTTATGCGAATTGTAGTAGTAGTTACAGCCTTAAGGTTCTCAGGTGTATCTTGCATGTCAGAAGTATAAGGCATTACTACTTTCAAAGATAGTTTAACATTGATAAATGAAACTGTGGGCATAGCTTAGTGATGGAGCACTTGCCTGAGGTTCTTCCTCAGCACTGGAAAACACAAGACAACAACAGACCTTTAGAGATATTTCTCTATTAGTGAACAAATTAATTTTAGGCTTCTAACTCTGAGGTGAATTTTCCAGGTTAGTTGAAAGGGATGTTGAAGAGGGGCTGTATATATTAGGCTTGTGCTAAGTTTTTCTGATACTGGGGAACTAAAGGTGGATTGTGGTGGTAGAAGAGTCCTCTTAAACCCACTTTTCATGTTGACACAATTACAATGCAGAGTGATAAGTACTCCTTCTAGGTTTTAAATTCCTTCTAGCTCCCCAAGATCATGCTCTAATTAGCATATATAAAACCCTTCTAGTTGGGGGTTCTTTGAGTCTGGTCTTTTCAGAGGTTATCTTGAGGCCACTAACCCAAGTGCTGTGGACTTTTTGCATCCCAAAGTAGTCTGGGAGCCAAAGCTTCACCATGTATGATTATCATTAATATTGTAGGCCATGAAACAGAGATGGCATACCTGGTAGAAACAAGCATCCTACATTCAAGCAGGAAAATAAAAGCATAGAGCTTCAGTTTACTCTTGTGTTTAGGTGTGTGTGGAGTTTGATGGGGAGTCTTGGAGGAAGAGAAGATGGATAGATGTCTACAGTCTTCTGAGAAGAGCGTTTTTAGTAGAGCATAACTTGGTTCTGGCAGAACGGAAATCGCCTGAAATTCCTGAGCAACTTATTCAGTGGCCTGCAATAGTAAGTAGACCTTGTGTTTTCATTGAACTGAAGTAGAGAACATTTAATCCATTTTGAGTGAAACAAGTGAAATGTAATGTCCCTTTGAAACAGTAGTGTCATGTGTGTGACAAGGTTGGAAGAGTTAGAAAAGCACTGAGGATCTTCTGCCTGCCCTGCTAGGAGCTCTGTGGCTCTAGGTAGGTCCCATGACTTGGTAGGCGTTACTTTCTTCACTTAGAAATCAAGATGTCAGGGTCACAAGGTAGAAGGTCGCAGACATGCATTCACACAGATCTTTGTTTGTTTCGAATGTCAACATGAGAAGAAAATTGGGAGTTTACTGCTGATGGCGAGTACATTCTAACAGGCAGCACTTACTGGACTCAGTGACCATTAATAAAGAAAGAGGGAGGACATGAGGTGGGAGCGGGAGGAGAAAGAGGGAGTCAGAATATGTTGGAGCTTTAAAGAGTCTGTAAACCCGTATAAGATTTTGTTTTACCCATATTATTATTATGGAGTAAAAGTGATCTGTGGATTTGGAGAGGACAGGCCAGACTTTATGGGATACAAGCTGGACCTTGGAGGAGGAAGAGTCAGGTATGGAGTAGTTGGAGGAGCTGAGCAGCAGAAGGA
This sequence comes from Psammomys obesus, assembly GCF_907164565.1. Classification (NCBI taxonomy): domain Eukaryota; kingdom Metazoa; phylum Chordata; class Mammalia; order Rodentia; family Muridae; genus Psammomys; species Psammomys obesus. The sequence continues at coordinate 964,083 of NW_026596240.1, read as the reverse complement.
AAACTGTCAAGATTGTGTAGAGTGCTAGCAAAAGTTCAGATTTTGTCTCTAAGTGAAAAGCCACTGTAGATGTTTGAGCATGTAAGACTATGGTTGTATTTTACCCTTTGTATTTTTTTCTAGCTGTTAAAAAAAAAATACCCTGTCTCTCAGAAAAACATGTACACTCTTTTTTTTTTTTTTCCCCACATAAGTTTTTATGAAATCATGATTCTGTAGACCTGTGTGTTAATAACTTCCAAATGTATCTCTGGTTTAAATTACTGTGTTTAAATAAATATTGTAATCTGGTGGCAGCACAAATGTTAGGAAATCCTTGTAATAAATAAAAGCTTAATGGCTTTGCCACTTTCTTCATGTGTGGAAAATTGCCAATTCGTGTTTCCAGAATGATGTTGATGGCAGTTACAATGACTTACCAGTTTTTTTGTTTTGTTTTTTGTTTTTAGATGTACAAATCTCTGCTAGACAAAGCTGGCTTGGGATCCATAACTTCTATTCGGTTCCTTGGAGATCAACAAAGTGTATTTGTTTCCAAAGACCTTTTAAAGCCTATACAGGTAATCCATAGGAATGGTATTTAACATACAAGTGAAAGGTTTTTTTTTAATGAGAGAAGTAAAATATTCATCGCCCTTGTGCAGATGCCTACTAGGGAAAAACTTATGAAAGTTATTTCTTGTATAAAGTCTCTTAGTTTTAGCTTGTGGATTTGTGCTGTCCCTTTGGAATTAAAAGGACAGCAGTATCACATTGTTGATGTGTTGTGTGGTCTGGAAAAGTGTAGGTGATATGAAAGTGATTTTCCAAAGTTACTGTTTATATAGGTAAACATACATGTAATCCTTACTCATGAGTCTTAGCTTGTGGGTTTGTCTATTTGCTCAGATGTAGCTATAACCCCCAATTGCTGCTTGTTGTTTATAGCCCTGTGGAGTCCTGCACAGAGCAACAGTTTTCAGTTTTTTAATGCCAGTCCCAGCTGAAGTCACACAGGGAGATGGTCTTCTGCATTTTTATTTCACCTTTGGTAGAAAAAAGAAAAAAGCTGGGTGCAGTGACATACCAGGTAATCCCAGCACTCAGGAAGCAAAAGGCGGGCAGATACCTGGGAGTTTGAGGCCAGCCTGCTTTACAAAGCAAGTTCAGGATGGCCAAGGCTCCATAGAGAAACCCTGTCTTGAAAAACCAAACCCCCCCAAAAAAAAAAATTATTGCGCAGCTTAGTGATGCTTTTTTTTCTCCTGCTCCATCTCTCCCTCTCCCTTCTTTGCTTCTTGTTTGCTTGCTTGCTTTCTTCATCCTCCTTCTCCGTCATCTTTTTTTTTTTTTTTTTACAATTTCATTATTTTAAGTGCCCCTAAATGTTACAGTGATGTTTGGTACAAGAAAGCATTGAAGAAGGAAATGTACATTAGGTAGTTAATGGATTGGTAATATATACTAAGTAAAACATTTTTTTAAACATTTGTTTTTGAACGTACATATAGAAAATAAAGTTGTTGCATATTGATCATTTGATGAAAGTGTGACTTAAGAGGTTCATAAGACCCCTCTATTTCTTCCAGAGTTGTGTTCTTAGCAATTTGGTAATCACTTCTCATTATCAACAGTAGTCACAGTGTGTCCAATCAGTGTACAAAGCTCATTTTTATAACAATTAAGCTCTTGGATCTTGTTCATAGGTGATTGTTAAGCATTTGTTAGAAGGGAGAGATCACTACTTTAAGAATAGTCGTGTCTTCATAAAATGTTCTTCTTTTAGATAGTTATGTTTTATTAAGCTTTATTAATCTCTCCTTTTCACTTCTGCTTTGTGTTTTGGGGTCTCTTTGTTCTTGAAAATTTGTTCAGTCTCTCTGTTTGCTAACAGGCGTTTTGGAATCAGTGGTCAACAGGATTGCTAGGCCTATATTGGAAAGCCTAGAGCACTGCTTTTCTCTCTACTGTGTCTCACCTTACTTCTGTGTCCCGGAAAATGAGGCTGATAATGAATGTACTGTGTAATGTTTTAAGTATTGGAATGCGAACCTGCTTGTTCCTGAGTTACTTTGAGATGCAGGGTAGCTGTGTGTGTTAGGGAGGATCGAGGGATTTTTTTTCCTGCTATAAAAGGAAGACTGACTTGCCCGTAAGTAAGGTTCTGGGAATTTTCCTGATCAGGATGTTTTACTTTCTGAGTAATAATAGTTTTTCTTGTGGGCATTGCTTTCAGAATTTACATCTTTCATGTGTCCTAGCTTTTCAGTGAAAGTAGAATTCTTAGTTCTGTTTCTTAATACTGGAAAATCCAGATTCTAAGTCTTTATTTATTCTTAGGAAAAATGTACTATGGGTTATCATTGAGAATGTAATTATATGTTTATATCAACATATAATTTGCTGAAGGGGATAAATGTATATTTGTTACTTTTTGTTGAAGAATGGTTAAAGTTTATTTCTTCAGGGCATCATCTTATAGCTAGGCGTTTCTCTGTAAAACTCCATGTTGGAGGGCGTGAGTACCTTGTGGTGCGTTTGGTCTACAGCAATGTAGATTGCACCTGGAAAATCCTTTGACATACAGAGAAGTTGGAATTGAAAGTGTTGGTCTGCCTTGACATTGAGTATGATCTTTTGAACTGACTGATGGATTTGTTGAGCCCCGAAACCCTTCTTCGTAGATTAGAGTTAGCCTGTCTCAGTAGAGAGCCCAGTGCAGCATTTTGTTCATAGCCTCATTTCCTTCTGTAGTGGGAAATGCAGAATTATCTTAATTGTCATAGCAGTAAATACATTAAGGAAAAAAACCTACATATGAGTATTTAGGATTGACTTTGAACATATATGGAGCCCCTGATGTTACTTGACCAAAGAAATGCATTTTTTCTAGCATAGTCCCTTACTCTGAGAGTAGGAGAAATAGTGAGCCATTCTTGGCTACCAAGTCACAGGAAAAAGTCTGAAGGCCTGCTACTGGAGAGCTCTGTGTATAGCACTTTTTTTTCCCCATTAGAAGTTGGGTTTGGCAGGTGTTTTTTCTATCCAATTTCTGTATAAATTTATCATAACCAGGTATGCACCTAAAGCCAGGGAACTGTGGGATAGTGCCAACATCGAAGCTACTGCCAAGACTGGAGTGTCTCAGAAGAGGCCTCCTCTGGAGTCTTAGCCTATTCATTCAGATTTTCTGTATGTCCCTTCACTTTTTATAACAAGAAGTGCGTTTAGAATACTAGTTAAGTTAAATGAGTTTATGTGAAATAAGTTTAAAAACAATTTCAGTGAACTGACAGTATGTTTCTGTCTTATATCTTTTGGGGTTTTCCCCTATCCACATGGTTTGGGTTAAAGTCTTTTTTTTTTTTTTTTTTTTTTTAATTTGGATTGGTCAGTCTGATTGGTATATTATTTTTATAACCAAATTATGTCGTGCTGACTCCCAGGTGTATCTTTTGAAAATGGATTAATTTTATCTGTCTGTATGAGTGTATGCCATCTGTGTGGGTGCCCTTGAAGGCCAGAAGAAAGCATTGGATTCCCTGGAGCTGGAGCTAAGAGCTGCCTAACATGGGTTCTGGAAACCAAACTTGAGTAGAAGAGCAGCAAGTGTTTTTAAAACCCCTGAGCCATCTTCTCCAGCCCAACTTGTAGTTCATCTCATGCGCCTACCTTGGATGATTTAACTTTAGTTTTCGGAGTACCTGTAATTGTTTAGTGGTTTGTGACTTTTTGACCTATTCAGTTCACTGGAGTTGCAGTGGTTTGGTATAATCAAAATGGGTAGTAAATGCTATTTAACTAATCTGATGAAACCAATTGAAACATCCAACTCCTAACTTTCATAAACAACTCTCTTGGTCTTCAATTTTACAGGACGTAAACAGTCTTCGCCTTTCCCTTACTGATAATCAGACAGTCAGTAAAGAATTTCAAGCTTTGATCGTAAAACATTTGGATGAAAGCCATCTTTTACAAGGTGTGTTGATGATCTGATATTGACAGTTTGTGAGTTAGCCAATGATGGACCTATAAGAAGCTAAGATTTAGAATTTTTACTTACTCTTCATTGAAAGAAACTTTTTTGGGAGGTTGGGGGGGGGGACTTATTTTGGAGATTGGAAATTTCTTTTTAATTCAAATTTTAAAAAAACTTTTTCTGTATGGTGTTATGTGACCAACAGATTTATTATGCTAAAGCTCCTGGGACTTTGAGAATCAGAGGTGGCACTTACCTGCTGTGTTTGGATATTTTGTTATATGAAGTTGATAGGACATTTGGGAGCTAGGCAGTGGTTTTGCATGTGTTTTAACCCCAGCACTCGGTAGGCAAGGCAGGCAGATCTCTGAGTTAGAGGCCAGCCTGGTCTACATAGGGAATTCTGAGACAGCCAGAGCTACATAGAAAAACCGTGTCTCAAAACCTTTTTTGTTTGTTTTTTGAGACTGTCTCTCTGTGTATCCTTGGCTATTCTGAATTTGTTTTGTAGACCAGGCTGGTCTTGAGCTCACAAGCTATCCGCCTGCCTCTGCCTCCCCAAGTGCTGAGATCACAGGCATGCCCCATCGTGCTCGGCTTTAAAGCCATTTTTTTTTTTTTTTTTTTTAAGCCTTAAATTTTTTCCTTTCTATTCACTGTTAGTAGTTTCTCAGTCGGCTTCATAGCCATAAGCTTTTGCTCTAGGTTTTTGTTTGTTTTGTTTTTAACCTTAGCAGTTCTCTTGGGTTCCTGCGTTAGCTTATTCTAAAACTACAGAAGATAATAAGTTCAGTTTTCATGAATTGTATGGTATGTCTTGGTCCCGTAAAATATTGCCGCTCCTAAGGGACCGAATGGAACTTTTTTCTTTCTCTTTTTTTTTTTTTAAGGTGACAAGAACCTTGTTGGTTCAGAAGTGAAAATTTATAGCTTGGATCCAACTACTCAGTGGTTTTCAGCAACTGTTGTAAATGGAAATCCAACATCAAAAACTCTTCAAGTCAACTGTGAGGAGGTAAAAGCAATGAGAATTGATATTGTCTTATAGGGCAGGATGCTGTATAAAGCAGCTATGTTCTTGATGCTAAGCCCTTTCTTTTCTTTTCCTTCCTTCCTTCCTTCCTTCCTACCTTCCTTCCTTCCTTCCTTCCTTCCTTTCTTTCTTTCTTTCTTTTTTTCTTTCTTTCTTTCTTTCTTTCTTTCTTTCTTTCTTTCTTTCTATAAAATGTTAGTCAGATATAAAAGGCATTACAATTGTAAAACGTTATTTGTACGGTGTTCTGTTGCTGTGCTTGTTGTGTTAAGTATTGTTCTCAACATTTAAAAGTTTTCCAGTATCTGTTTTATTTTTTAAGATTCCAGCACTGAAAATTGTTGACCCAGCACTGATTCATGTTGAAGTTGTACACGATAACTTTGTGACATGTGGTAAGACACATTGATTAACCTTTCTTCTTCATCCTCTTCTCCACACAAGAAAGAAGGAAGCCTACTTAACCCACTCTTCTATGTTGTAGGCAATTCCACAAGAATCGGAGCTGTAAAACGCAAGTCTTCTGAAAATAATGGAAGTTTGGTTTCTAAGCAAGCAAAATCTTGCTCTGAGGTAACTGTGATTTATTTTTTTCATTGTGTGAAACTTTAACACTGTACAGGTAGTCTTTAGTAGTGGCGTAGCAGTTGGCTCTGTTCTTTGTGCTGTCTTGTCTGCTGTTGTTTAAGTTCCAGATCTTGGCCATAATTTCTATACTCAAGCAGATGGAGATAATGTAAATTTCCTGTTCACTAGTTAGAGGGTTAAAGGTTTTTTGTTTGTTTTAGTTATTTGGTTAAAATTCTCAATATGTGACAATTTTATCATTAGAGGTGTTCTGAAGGTAATTGAATTATATAGTTAAATTGGAAACTTGCCTGGTACGAGGGGAAGGGAAGAGCCTTAGGATTGTGAGAAGATTGTCTGTTGAAATAGAACCCTCAACCTCATGATGATGATGACTTGCATTGGTCATTTGTGATTAACTATATGGATATATTACCTTTTAGAATAAGTGGCTGATTAATTTTTGGCTCAGAAAAAAACTGGCTTTTATGGAAGCCGTGTGACTTTACCTGGTATTTTTATTTCTCATTTGAAATACTATTTGGGGCTGTTTCTCATTCTGCCATTAGTACCTGTTATAAGACAAATCAATTTTACAGCTTAGGGATCCAAATGCATATGTGCAGCATAAATAATTTCCCACATTATGATGTTCTGGGTTAGAGTTTAGAATTCTAAAATTGGCTAGGATGGTACCAAGCAGACTGCTTACAGCATTTAAGCAGGTGCTTAGACTATTAGGGGACTAAGACAGAGGAAAATAGCATGGAGAGTGAGCCCTGAATGAATCTAGCTAGGGTTCTGGATCAAGGGCAGAATAGACAACAGGATCGATAGAGCCAAAGCAGGCACTGCACTGTGCTATAGAAGCCCAAGAGACTAATTTGGTAGTCTGATGGTCTTTCCTGCACCTTTTGTCTATGTTCAGACAGAAAGAACTTTGATCCTTCACCCAAAGATGAAAGCCTATCTCTTCCTTAGAAATGCCTAGGCTTGAACCTCTTCAGTGGAGGCTCATATTGTTCAGGAAAAAAATGAGGTCATTGTAGAAATTAATTAGATATTAATATTATTTCTCTTTCATTTAATTTCAAATATACCCATCCAGAAAGATGGTGCATTCACTATGTGCTAGATAACTGGAGGACAAGAGGCATGAGAATAGAAAGGAAGCATCGTCAGAGGCAGAAGGGCTGCCTTAGTTTATTCTTGAATGTGTGGTGTGATGTGGGAGGAAGTGACAGTGGAAACATGGACACTGGCTGTTGATGGTATTAGCTGCTGTAAATGGGTGTGGAGTGAGGCAGTAGAGGATAGCATTAATTTGGCTTGGTAGAAGACTAGGTGTTAGGGCTGAGGAAGTAGGAGAATACTTTATGCAGTAAGTCAACTGAACACTTTGTTGTACCATGGAGCTCAGCAATTCTAGTTCACAAAGCTGAAGTGATGTGGTCAGGCGATGATGTATAGTACTGTGTAGCTTCTCAGTGTAGGCGGGCTCTGCGCTGGTTAGAAATCCTTACTCTAGAAGGAAATGGATAGTAAATCTTTGGGAAGAAGTATTAAGGGACTATAAAGAAAAATGATTGCAGTGCATCTTAGGATTAAGTTCAGAGAGGATCTTGCCAAGTAATTCAGCATTGAGAAGCTATGTAAAAGTGGGTAGAATTATAACCTGTCAGATTCTGACTTTGGAGGTATTGTTAACAATCTATTATAGAAGCATGTAAAGGCCATTAGCTGAATGTTGCCTGTCAAGGAGAATGCATCAGTTTAAATAGTCAGAAGTGGGAGGAAACTGAAAGTTGCAGGGTGGGAAAGGGTCAGGGAATAGTATGGTATACCTTGTTTGGACATTGGAAAAATCATCCTGATAGGCTGGCAGAATTGGGGTCAGTAGAGAACTCCTTGGCAGAGAGTGGGCCCCCAGTTAAGCCTGGTACACAACATGTTTAAGGAGGTGCTCCTAAAACATGCTGATACATGCCTGACTTCCTCTGGTAGGGAAAGAAGCAAGACTTAATCTTTGAACATGTTTGTACTGTCTGTTCATGGCTGTTAGTTTGTTTGTCTGCTCTGGAACTGATGGTTAGGCATAGCAGAAACTTTAACAATTAAGCGTTAGCTTTGGCTTGGAGATAGTTTATTAACTTCTACGTGAAAAAATGAGCAAGGACATTTTATATTTAAAAAATAGTAGTTTTCATCAAGCACTTCTGTTGTCCCAGTTACTTAGAAGTCTGAGGCAGAAGGATCACTTGAGTTTGGATTATAGAATGCTATGCTCTTTGGATGTCATCAATATGGGGAACCTCCTGGGAGCAGGAGACTAACAAATAAAGGACGTTGGAAATGTAGATTTTTACCTGATTATTAGAAGCTTTAGGAGTCTGGTGCTATTACTTTAAAAATGTATGGCTACTCAAGAAAAGTATAGTGAAGCAAAGAAGAGATAGCTGTTCCTCTGGGCTCCTTCCTCTTGCCTTTCGCTGTTAGGCCCGGTGTTAGAATGTCTCTTTTGAAACTAAAAGATTACTTTTTGGTATCCTCCTTGATTCCTTCTGAGTATTTCCCCATACTAGTATTTTCTTATATTCTGGGTGATTTTATAATTGAGAAAGTTTTGGAAACACTGGCCTGACCTAGGTTTTAGAACTGAAGAGGTAAAGAAATGGGAAAAGCATGCAGTTATTGTAAATATAAGTGACAGGTGAGTACAGTAACACACTTGGCACCGTTCTCCTGCTTGCACTTCCCAAATACATTGCAGTGGCACAGGTTTGCTTTTAGGATGGTCTTTGGAAGACAGGAGTTTGGGATTAGGTAGATGAGACATTTGGCTGCGGTGTGGTTAAGATAAGCATGTTTGCCAGTGACATCTGGCTCCTTGAAGGTCTTCTCTGCCTAGCAGACTACTCCTCAGAGTTATGACACTGCTTGGTTAAATGGGAGAGTCTGCTGAGGAGTGTGAGCCAGCAGTGGCCTTTTTAGAATACTGTCGTACACTCAATTATATTATCTCCGTCTGCTGGCAGGGAGGAACTATTGCCATGACTGGTATAGAAGACCTTCAGGGAAAACTCTTCAGGTAAGAAGAAACTTTGACCTTTGTCAAGTCAGAGGCCAGGGCAGAAGTGTGTGCGTGAAGATGAGATTGGTATCAGGGGTCCTGTCCCTGTTGAGTATTAGGCAGGGTATAAGAGCTATTCCTCAGTTTCTTTAAGAAAAAGCACTCTCAGCTAATGCTGATTCTGTCACACAGTGACATAATTGAGAACATTTGTACAAGATTTTATTGCTTTAAGAGAGCTTATCTCTCAGATTGATTTTCCTGTATGCCAAGCACCATAGTAAATGTTACCGTTACTGTATAAATAGAAGTACCAAAAACTTGACTTTAAACCAAGGTTTGACATCAGAATCTAGTGATTTTTATCCACTGTGCTACTGTTGTTACTTTTCCCCAAATCCTTTTCTTTTTGTGGTGAATCACCATTGTAAAAACAGCAGACTCCTCCCTTTTTTTCCATCACTGTCTCTTCCCTTCCAAAGAATATTACTGCATACCATATAGGAGGTACTGATAAACTGTGGTGAGCACCACTACTGCCTGTCTTTTCAAGTGACTTCCAACACCTGTAACTGTGTTTGTCATCCATCTAGTCATTCACAAATCATTCCACCAGTGTTACTGATCATTTACCTTGTGTCTGGCTTGATGAGTTCGGATGGGATAAAGGAACGGGCCTATGCCCCAGGTGTATATTGCGAGGATGCTGACACCAGTGAAGTAAAAGAGACTTTCATGGTGTAACAAGTGCTGTGGAAACAGAAATGGGACTGTTAGAAAATTAAGGAGTGGTTGCTAGGACACTGTTTTACAGTGAGTAACCTGGAATTCTGAGGAGTAGCACTTTAGCCAATTTAAGGGTAAGAAGGTGGAACTAGCCAGCCATTGAAAACTGTGGGCAGAAGGAATAGCGAGTACAAAGCCTGGACTAGAAAAGGCTTAGGGTGAGTGTTTGAAGAAAAGCCAGTTCAGTTGAAATACTGTGGGCAGGGAGAAGAGTTGAGAGAAATGGGAATGATAATTGGCAGGAAACTGGACTATGGGGGATTCTTCTAGACAGTGGAGAGGTAGTTCTACTTAATGTCTTAAAATGCTGGCTCTACGATGCATAAGAGCATCAGGATTAGGATTAGCAAGAATGGAGGGAAGTCAGACTAGTCTGGGGGAAACGTGGTAGTGGTATCACAGAAATGGAAAGATTTAATGGATACTTTGAAGATGGAGGCTTGATTGATTCATTCATTCATTGCTTGTATGTGGGAAATGAGGAAGATGGGGAGTTTCATGACAAGCAGATTGATTGATATTTCACAGAATAAAAATATATTATGCACTTTACAATCTAAATTTTGAAGCATGTTGGTTTTAGTGTATCCAAAGAAAGGGAGGTGGAAGATGGAAGAGATGCTTGAGAAAAGTGAATTTGAATTAGCAGTTGTAATGAAGTGGCCGTCAGCTTTGGGAGACTACTAATTCAATGAGTGATCGTCAGATAACTATTAAAGTAGAGTTAAAAGCACCTTTTAGAAATAAACTGTTAGTTTTTTTAGGAGACAATTCCCAAGACATAAAGTTGAGTGTCCCAAGAGTGTAGTCAACTCCCCTGCCCAAACAACCAGAACAAGACCAACAGGCATACAAAGTTTAACCAAACTTGAGTTGACAAAATAGTGTCAGAAATAATCAGATAGTTTGCTACCTAAAAATTATTTGAAATAATGCCAGAACTTTGATAATTAAAATTTTCCTATTTTCCGGTATTTTTGTTTTGTGCTAGATAATCTTTTCAAGGCTGTCAGTGTAAATGAGAAAATGATTCATGAGTAAACAGCATTTAATATGTTGGCAATTGTTGAGTTTTAAAAACTTGAAAAAAGTTCTGTTTCATAGTTTGGAGGTTATTAGATGACTCTTTAGATTTGGATTTGGTAATGGTAGTGACATATCAGAGAAAGCATAGGACTACTGAAGAGTCTAGCAGAAATAGGTAGGCTAACTGCAAAGTCAGCCATATAAAAGTTGTCTGGAGTTTTTATGTTTGTTTGTTTTTTTGTTTTTTTTTTCTCATGGTAGGAAATTTTATTTCTGTAGCTAATATAAATATGTGGATCCAATATTTTTGTTTTTACTAAGGTGAAATTATGTGGAAAGGGAAGGGGGAAGAAATCCCAGCTTTTTCCCATAGGCCAGTCATGACTTAATATTTTTTCCAGCTTGGGGTGACCTTTGTGAGTTGATGAGCCACATAAGAACGAGAATCGTGCCTCAGTCTTTATTGCATTGCCAAGGCTTATCGTGGTACCCAGTAGGTTCCATTGCCTACAAGAGTCCTATACGGTCTGGCCTCCTGCCAATCTACGCAGTAAGTGCGTGGTGGGCACCCAAGTCATGTCCAGATGATTGCATGGGAAGCAGCTACCATCGCAGCTGTCACTTCAAAAGTTCACCTCTATCCATTGCATTAATAAAGCAATTGCTACAGCTCTTCCTTACTCAGTAACGGAGTTCTGGAAAAGATCAGCTTGTAATATTATAGGATCACTTAAATTTTGTGAAAAATGGAGTGATTTATTTACAGCTGTCAGATAAGAGTTTTTGGAGTTTGATTTATCAGTTGTTTATTCTGCTGGTCTTTATATGGCAGTGGTGTTGTGCTTGCTTAGTATTAAAGGATGTTACCTTTAATTTCATTAACATTATAATTTCCTACTAGGGACTTTGTATTTAATGTCTGTTGGTTTGGATTCTTTTAGGCCTCTCCCAGTATGTGTCCTGTACAGTCTGTTCCCACAACAGTGTTTAAGGAGATCCTGCTTGGTTGTACTGCAGCAACTCCGTCTAGCAAGGACCCAAGACAGCAAAATACTCCCCAGGCAGCCAATTCTCCACCTAACATTGGAGCAAAACTTCCTCAAGGGTGAGTAGTGCTTTGTTCAAGGTATTTAGTCATAGAAGTAAGTCATTTTATTCACAGTTCATTGTTTCATCTCTGTTTTCACAGACCGCTCCTTAGGAGATATTGGTGGGGGCCTTCAGAGGTGGAAATAATTGGAGGCATCGAGAACATGCATAGGGTTTGTTAAAATAGGTGTCTACTCTATAGAGGAAAAGGGAGGTTGTATGTGGGAGAGAGACTTAGGTCAGTGAGGTTGTGAAGGAGAGGGTGGCCTGGTTACAGTGAGGTTTAGCCTAATATGCATTGAACCCTGGGTTATTGGTCAAAACGTGGCTTTAGAGAAGAGTAGAAGAATAGGTACATGGACTCAGTAGCCATGCTTGTCAGTTCACAGGTGAAGAAAACAATTTGAAGTTTAGAAATTTGTAGTAGACAGAGGGAAGGCTCTCTCTTGCAAGGGATTGCTGGTTTGTATATGCAGTTGATTCAGACTTGAAGATATAAGTCAGAGAGACTTTAATGTAGAAAAGTCAATTAGGAAGAAAACTCCAAGAAATGTGGGAGAATGGCGGAGCACATTGGTTCACTAGGAAAAAAGTAGGTGGCAGCCTGGAATGGAGCTCAGGGAATAGTGGCATAGCTATCCAGTGCAGCACTGTTGGCGTGTACAAAAGCATACACCCACACAAATCCACATACACTCGCAGGCATGCGTGTGCTCAGAGGGTGGCACAGTAGGAATTTAGTCATCTCCAAACAAAGATTTCTAATTGAAAAGTTTAAGTGAGAAATGCTTGTGCAGGATGAAATCCTGGATGAGAACAGCAGATAAGAAGTAGTGTAGAAATAAAGCGTTGTGGCTGGGTAAAAAACGTGTGTATTCTCTAGTACAGAGGAAGGAGTGGGAGGGCCAGGAGAGATGGCACAGTGGCTGAGAGCGCTTGTTCTTGAAGATCTGGGCTCTATTCCCACTTGGTGGTCCAGAAGCATCCATAACTTCAGTTCCAGGGGATCTAATGCTCGCTGGCCGACAAGGGCACCAGGAACACAGGTGCTACACATACATACATTCAGGCAAAACACATAAAATGGATAAATTAATAAAAATAATACTTGTATAAATGTATGGAAATTTCAAAGAATAAAAATAATATTTTAAAAGAGAAGTAGGGAATATGGTGAATAATTTCCCCATAGAAGCAAGTAATCAGCTTGTGGCCACACTCCTGGTGGCTTGCTGTTCATAACAGAACAAGTTTCATGCTGCTAGTGGTTTTTAGGGTAAATTTATGCATCATATTAGAAGGGATTTCTAGTATTTCTGATAGATACATCAAAGATTTTGATACATCTGCCTACTGTGAGATTGAGTTTTCAGTTTTGGTAAGCAAGAATACTAGTTTTCTCTTTCAAATTTAAATAAAATTTCTGTTTTGTTATATAAGCGTCTTTAGCACAGGATTTTCTGAAATAGAAAAAGAAGAGCTTAAGCAATTGGCCTTTTGTCTGTATACTTCAAATTTGACATGTTAAAAACTACTGCGTTTCTTAACTGCTGTATATATTTTCTGGTTCCACATGGTATTTGTTCTGAGGGAAAACTAAGGTTCATTATGCTGTAAGAAGTAACAAGCAGGGGCTGGAGAGATGGCTCAGAGGTTAAGAGCACCGACTGCTCTTCAAGATGGACCTGAGTTCAATTCCCAGCACCCACATGGCAGCTCACAACTGTCTGTAACTCCTCACACAGACATACACACACAGTCAAAATACCAATGTACATAAAATAAAAAAAAAAGAAAAATCTTAAAAAAAAAAAAAAAAAGAAGTAACGAGCAAACAGGGAGTATTTAGATTTGTATTTTTATGAGTGTGTAAGGTAGTTTTTCAGAGCCACGGATGGACTGTTCTCAACTCCAGCTCACAGAAACCTCAGAATTTTCTGTTTTAACAGTTTTCTTTTTGTCTTTCATGCTGGTTGTCATAACACAAAACTGAATTGTTTTCGGATGATTAGAGATGAGAGAGACCAGGAAGCTACTTTTCCCTACTGTGTTTTTCAGATGTCATAAGCAGAGTTTACCAGAAGAACTTTCTTCCTCTCTAAACACAAAACCCGACGCACTAAGAACAAAACCAGATGTCTGCAAAGCAGGATTGCTTTCTTCAAAATCTTCTCAGGTTGGAGCTGGAGACTTGAAAATTCTGAGTGAGCCCAAAGGTGGCTGTGTCCAGCCTAAAACACACCCTGATCAGGAGAACAGACTGGAATCTGCTCCACAGCCAGTCACTGGCCTTCCACAGGAATGCTTGCCTGCAAAGACTTCTTCTAAGGCAGAACTGGACATTGCCACTACTCCTGAACTGCAGAAGCATCTAGAACATGCAGCTTCCACATCTGATGATCTTTCAGATAAGCCAGAAGTGAAAGCAGGTGTCAGTAGCCTAAATAGTTGTGCAGAAAAGAAGGTCGAACCTTCAAATTTAGGTTGCCAGTCACAGAATTTAAAGGAAACTTCAGTGAAAGTAGCTAATGAGAGCTGTTGTACAAGAAGCAGTAATAAAACCCAAACTCGTAAGTGTTTCAGAATCTTAATTGGTAAATGATCTATTTCTTCCCCATGATAAAAATATAAGAATGACTGTAGAAACAAGTTTCGAGGAGCCATGTTGTACAAATGAATTTTTTTACCCTGTGGATTAGTATACATTTCTGTTAAAGTTTTAATGCTGCAAAGACCCCATACATGCATTTACCCTGTGACTTAAAATAGGTCAGATGGTTCCCAATTTTTGGTTGTAAGAAAAATATTTTTCTGAAGCAAAATCTAAAGTGATTACTTTTGTCTTCGGACTGTTACTGTCTTTTGTAGCATCCAGATTAGGGTGGGAGAGGTGGGACCTGCACACAGACCGAGGTAGTGTTTGTGTGTGTGCATGTATGTGTATGTGAGTGTGTTCTGTCTCAGATGGGTGGAAACACTGAGCACAGTTTTTAAGGGTAGGTCTTGATATACTCAGTTTTCAAACTAAGTGTTCTTAGTGAGGAGAAGATGGTACACCATGGCTCATACTTACAAGTTGAACGTTCCTAATTCAAAAGTTCATAAATGTTTTAAAATCAGAACTGTTTGGGCCACCAATAAGATACCACAAGTAGAAAATCCCACTCATGACCTCAGGTGATAGAGTTGTAACAGTACTGGCACACCAAGAAACAGAAATGAATTGTGTTTGGTCTTGGGTTCCATCCACAAGGCATCTTAGTTAAGTATATGCAGTAGTCCAAGTCCCAACCAGCCAGTTAATAGCACTTCTGGTCTTAAGCATTTTGGGTAAGAATTACTCACCTTGTGCTGTTGGTCCATTCTTAGGAGGGCAGTAGTCAGAAGTGTTATTGCTCTGTTTAGAATATTAAAAGGGCCTCACCATGTTAGAAGATCCAGAGCAAGAAGGCAACCTTTATACACCTGAATTGACGCTGTATGAAAAATCAGCATGATTTATAAAGCTTTTTAGAACCTTGAAACAAACAACCCTATTCAGAAAAAACAAACCATATGTCAGTAAGGTGGCTCAGTTGGTAAAGATTGTCTGCTGCCAAGCCTGATGACCTGAGTTCAGTGCCCCAGAAGCCACATGGTGGAAGGAGAGAATGATTACTTCGTAGTCCTTCAAACTCTATAAAGTGTGCTGTGGTGCACATGAGTGCACAGACAAGCAAACCCACACTAGTGTCACGGCAGGCTTCTGACAGCAGAAGGCAGAGTGGTTCCATGCACTTGTGGCTCTCTTTGGTGTTGTAGAGTAGAGATACTTTTGGCTAGGGATTCTTCTACCCAACTTTGTCATTCTTGAGGTTCAGGTTTGATAATGCAGTTTGTAGAAAATTAATTACATGAAATTCATACTGTTTCTTAGGAGTTATATAACTCCCAAGAGACAGTGAATATTCATAACCATGTATGTGTTCTATTTATTCTTTTTGAGTCATCAGTCCTCAGCTAATTTTTGAAGCAAGGTATTTTAGTTTCTGTAAAGAGGCAGTGAAAATTCTTGTTTAGTAAACATGAGAGGTACCTCGGTGAGCTATGGAGTCCAGCTTTATCTCACTGCGCTATGCAGCTGCCCCTTATCTGGACTAGCACGTGTTGCCACCTAGTGTGGGGTCAGCAGCCCACTGGGATCTCTGGGTTGTACCCACTACAATTGCCTGCAGATACAGAAGGACCCTGGAAAGGGATTCTGTTTCCATTTTCCATTTAGGGGCTACAAAAGCAAATGCCACCTAGAATCATGTGCCTGTCTTTCTGTTCAGTTTGGCACCTCAGAAATGGGCTTGGCACTTTTCTCTCTTGGCTGTGACCTGAGAGATTCTTCTCCTTATTAAGCGTCTTTTAAGCCAGATCGTGTAAAATAACCTTTGGACTTCACCTACCTATAATATATAGAAGCCTGGTCCATCTCTCAATGGACAGTGCCTTTCAGTTTCTTGGGTAATTAATTATATCACCATGCTACTATGTTTCCATCTTTTTACCCTCTCTTTTACTCTTAATACAAATGTTTGCTGGAGCTAGGACTGACAGTATTGCTTAGCATTTTATAATCTGCTTTTGTTTGTGTAAGAACGAACCCACCCCATTTACCTTTGGACCTGTAGGCAAGGGGGTCTTTTCTGGAAGTTGCTCTTTGCTGTGAGATACAGGGTCTTGGGCTATGAATGAACTCCCTCGTGCATTGTTTGGGTGGACCCATTAATTGAGTCTCTTTGCTGTGACAGTTCTTCCTTTTCTCTCTTTCCCTCTAGAAAGCATATTAACATGTCAGTGATAATTCTCATGCCACTTAGCACTTAAAATAGAACCTGAGTTAAGAGTCTTGGTTTAGCCAGGGCTACTAAAAGGAGGTTGTGCATGCATTAACTGTGAGGCATGTCAACAGTTAAGTGATACCTTTGAAAATTGGGTTTTTATTTTGAATAGTTTTTGGAAAGGGTGCTTAAAAACTACCTTTAAGTTTCTTTTTGAGTGTGAAAGTCAACAGACCTGCCATTTATAGAGGCGAGCATAACCCACTCCTGCAGAGACTGTACTGAGTGTGATTTAGAGGTGGTCTTCCTCTAAATTTAGAGAGCAGGTTGCTCTCATCTGGCATTGTGAAGAGATGATACACTGACTGTTGAATTTGGTGGGTTAGGTGGCCAAATGGGGATTTTAGGGAGCAAAACTTTGCTACTTGTTGCTTTAATCATCTTTTCTTGGGCTATTTTGTAGCGATTTTAGGTGAACCAAAAATGGGGAGAAGTGTCCGTTTTTTGGGAATGTTGACTTTTTTTTTTTTTTGTTAGAATTCAGTCAAATGTTGATGTTCTATTCAGAAACTTGAAGTTTAATTTTCTTTCTCTTACTTTGCTAGCCCCAGCCCGGAAGTCAGTTTTGACAGACCCAGATAAACTCAAGAAGCTACAACAGAGTGGAGAGCCCTTTGTTCAGGACGACTCCTGCGTCAACATCGTGGCACAGCTGTCCAAGTGCCGGGAGTGTCGACTGGACAGCCTGCGCAAGGACAAGGAGCAACAGAAAGACTCACCCGTGTTCTGTCGCTTTTTTCACTTCAGGAGGTGAGGTATCTGTGAGAAAAACTAAGATAATCTGGGCTCTGTTTGCAGATTTTTTCTTCTATGAACAGGACATGTAGAATGTAGAAACTGTTTTTACTATGTGTTTGGCAATCTAGACTTTTCTTTCTGTATCTTACTCTTTTTCACTTTTTTTCATACATCCCAGACTAGCCTCAAACTAAGGAAGACCTTGAACTCCTGATCTTTCTGCCTCTGTTTCCAGAGTGCTAGGATTTACAAGCATGCACAACCATGCTTGCCTTATGTGGTACTGGGAATAGAATCCACTACATACTAAAAGCACTACCAACTGAGCTAAGTTCTCAGCTCCAGCCCCCAAAGTACAAACTTTTCATATATTTGTCATAGAAAAATGCAGAAGTTTCAGGAAAATCTCCACAGGTAACTTCCCTTTACAATGCATTTTTAGTGTTTGGTCAGAAAGTTTTTTTGGACATACCTAATTGGGCACACCGAGTTGGTGTATTGCATAAACTGTTTTGAATCTTCAATATAAGGAAAATAAGGAGAGAATATAAGGAGTCTCTTGATGATGCTTATCATCCACAAATACTTTGGAATTTCTATATTGTATGCATTAGAACTATAGCAGCAGTTTGTCTCATGTGATCACCTGCTTGCCCACATCTCTGAAGGGATGTCTGGCGGTACCGTTGCCGGGTCAGGTGTGTGTGAAGGCTGCTCTGCCAACTGCCCTGCAGGAAGGTGCGCTGCTGTTGGTGCCCATTGGGAGGTCGGGCGGCCTCTGCTCCTTTGGCGTATGCAGGGGCGTGTGTGTAATTCCTGTTTTCATTTTTTCTTTCATTCAGATTTGTTCGCATTATGGACTTTGATGACTTTTCTCTTTCTGTGCCACCTCTGTTTTGTTCTACTCCTATTTAAATTGGATTAATCACAGTTATTAAGTACACCTGTCAGGTAGTACTCCAGTGAGATGAAGTAGACATGCTCACTGTTTACTTTGAACCCTAGAGTGACCAGAAGCAATGAGTCAGTAATAAACTGATGTAAAAAGTGGACAAGAAGAAATAAAATTCCTGTTTGTTTTTTTTTTTTTCCGAAACTAGTATTTTAACAGTGCTCCCCTCCCACAGATAGTTAACAATAGTTTGTAGAATTTCACTAGAATGACATGAGTTTATTACAGAAGTGTCAGAAGATCAGTTGCCTTAGCTGTACATATGATGGAAAAGCTTAGCATTTTATTATTTAAGTCTTGAAGTCCTTCACCGTTCACTTCTGATTGCTGTCTCTTACTCTACCGGTAGGATTAGCTTACTTGTCTCATTACCATATATTCATTGTACAAGCACATGAATTTATACTGACCTTTTCAACATGTTTATCTCCTGATTACGCCCTCACATCCCACTTCATGAAGAATCACTCTTTCTTTACGTCTTTTTTTCTTTTTCAAATTGAGGGTGAGAAAACCTGGTGGGTTTTTGTTTGTTTAATGTTTGCAATTTTATAGAAAAACTTACGTTTCTATTGTGCTATCTAAAAAGTCAGATTTATTTTACTTTTTTTGTCCAGAGTGAAGCAACTTTGTTTCCTGTTTTGTTGAGACATGAGTGAATGATGTTCTCAGTATAAATGAAGGTTAGATATTACAGTTTCTCAGGTATTTAGATATTTTCATGTTCAGCTAGTTTTCATGATAAGTAAGTGGTGCTTTTGTCTCTTCCTATTATCTTTGTCTTTTAATCTAATTTAAAATATAATTTTAAATGTAAGTTGACAATATTGCTTACCTGAATTAAGTGTACAGGTCGTTTAGACCACATGTCACTGAATTTTATGTCAGCTTTTTAAGAGTAAAATGTTAGGTTTAAAAAATATTCAAAGCTAATCCATAGCTTTTCAAACCATCCAGATATTCCAGTGTTAGGAGTGCATTCTGAGAACATGTTCAACCTGCTAGTTTATTTCTTAGGTCCTGAGTTCCATCCTAACATTTTCTTTGGAAGGTTCTAGAAGCTCACACTGTAATGGGCCCTAGGGTACCTGTGGACAGAAGATAGCCTCAAATCTGCAGGATCCTAGCCCCAGTGCTTCAATGCAGATATGATCAGATACCTCTCACCTTTCAGTGTTGTTGGTATACTTCTTGTCACTGTCTTTGCTGTTAAGCTCTAATTCTAGTAGGTGGAGAATTGTCTCTGGAGACTACATGATAACTTGGTTTGAGTATAACATAGATGTCTCTCGTACACTGTAAAAGCTAGCTTGTCTTTTTAGGAGAAAAATTGTTCCTGTTTGTTTTACTTATTTTTCTAACTTTTTCCCAAATTACCAGCAAGTAATTGGCTGCCATTAGCCATGGGGAGCACAGCAGAAGGGGCTTTGTTGGTTGAAATAGTACTTTATGTGGTAATTAGACGTTTTATGTCAATCTTGTATGTCTTCCCACTTCTAGGTTACAGTTCAATAAACATGGTGTGTTGCGGGTAGAAGGCTTCTTAACACCAAACAAGTACGACAGTGAAGCGATTGGCTTGTGGCTGCCTTTGACCAAAAATGTTGTGGGAACTGATCTGGACACAGCAAAGTATATCTTGGCCAACATTGGAGACCACTTCTGTCAAATGGTGATTTCTGAGAAGGAGGCTATGTCAACTATTGAGCCGCACAGTAAGAACATCTTTTAGGGGGTAGGAAGTTGGAGTCCAGCTTGATTGTTGTTTCTTTGTGACACCTGATTCCCAGTTGCATGAATTTTCTTTTCTTCAGAAGTCTAGGTGGATGGTACAGTGAGGTTGCCATTCTTTTATAGCAGGTTTCTTCTGAGCTGTTCTTTCTGTGGAGTTGGTTGTGACACAGTTGGAAAGGGTAGCATTCCTTTTTATTTGGAAAGATGAGTGTGAGGTGTCAGTGGCATTTGCCCAGCCTCACCAGATGCGTAGGCCCAGCAGAAGGGGATGATACCTCAGGTTGATTACAACAGAAGATTATTAATTCACAGTACATTTTAAAGGAGAAGGGTGGATAAGTGTATCCTAAGCCTCCTGAGTCCCAGTCTGAGGGGCTAGGTCCCAGGTGTGAGAGTAGAGCCAGCTCAAATGGAGTCAGTTCTTCCCATTACCTGGGAAGGGACAGCTACAGCTGCTAGCTCAGTTTAAGACTGTACCCACTCTTGAGGAGCACTCCTTCATTAACAGGAAGCCTAGTAAGCTACATGGGTGAGTACTGGGACCATGACTTTGTGTCACCACAAGATAGAGTGTCTGGAAGGATACACTTTTCTCCCTGTCTACATGCTCTGGAGAAATGAGATATCAAGCCAAAAGCACCATGGGTCTCCTGTCGTATATTTTCTTCAGACATTTTATCTTCCCCAAGGGACTGAAAGACAACAGTGACATCTTTCCATTGTTTTAGTGTCTATCATTTTAGAATTTGAATAACCAAGTATGCTTGAATGGCACCGCATACGTGCTTGGTGCGCATGGACACCAGAAGAAGAGATCAGTTCCCCTGGAACTCTTGAACGATGGTTGTCAGCCTCCATGTGGTGCTGGGAACTGAACCTAAGTTCTTTTACAAGAGCAGAGAGCACTCTTACCCGATTAGGATGAACCATCTCTCTAGATCTATTTCTTAGATTTAAGCAATAGAATCCAGACACGTAGAGCAAGAGCTCCTAGGGTGGGGGCTGGAGAGATGGCTCAGAAGTTAAGAGCACTGGCTACTCTTATAGAGGTCCCGAGTTCAATTCCCAGTACCCACATAGCAGCTCACAACTGTCTGTAACTACAGTTCCAGGGGATCTGATGCCTTCACGCCAATGCATATAAAACAAAAGTTAAATGATTTTTTTTAAGCTTCTGGAGCTATTGGAGTTAAAATTATGCTTGTATGTGCATGTTCAAAAGTCAGAGGACTATTAAGCTTTCTTTTCTGTCCTCTGTGTAGAAGTGATGCAAATTTCCCATGTGTACTGATGGCCATTAACCATTCTTCCATGACTGCTGTTACAGCAGTCTACATCTGACTACAGTGCACAGATAGACACTTGTTTTGAGATGAATTAGTTGCTACCTTCTTGATGTATCAAACCTGGTGGGGGTTTTTTGGTTTTTTTGCTTTTTATTTTTTATTTTTTTTGTTTTTTCATGCAGAAAAAAGGTATAGGGAGTTTTCTTAAGTGTGTAATTAAGGAATTCTCTCGTGAAGACCTGTGTAGTAGACTTTTCTTGGCTTTGTGATTATCTTATTTGTCTTTCTTATGTAATAATAACAAGCTGGTTATTCAAATTCTAAAATGATAGACACTAAAACAATGGAAAGATGTCACTGTTGTCTTTCAGTCTTTTTTTTTTTTTGAGGGAGTCTATGAATGATGCTGATTGTTGGTGTGTAATTTGAATACATTTTCTCCTCTTGGAGAAAGCATAGCCCGTGCAGCCTTGAGATTCTAAAAGAATTTGTGAGGTTGGAACTGTGGGATACTTGTGCCTGAGCTCCAGCTCTGTATGTGCTGCTTAAGCACAGTGTTGCTTCCTCCGAGAAGAACAGTGTCTGAGGATGTGCAGTGCAGATAAGCCCCAGCACCCTTAGCCGTGCTGAGGGAGTCAGGGGAGCTTTAGGGGGCAGCAGCATCTGTGGCTGAGGAGATCAAATGGGAACTCGAAGCACAGGGAGGTCTCATACCCCGGCCTGTGTTTGTTTCGAAACCCTCTGTATCTCAGGCCTAAACGGTTTATTGGTTTTTGCAGGGCAGGTTGCTTGGAAGCGAGCTGTCAAAGGAGTTAGAGAAATGTGTGATGTGTGTGACACAACCATTTTCAACCTGCACTGGGTATGCCCTCGGTGTGGCTTTGGAGTGTGTGTGGATTGCTACCGGATGAAGAGGAAGAACTGCCAGCAGGGTGAGTGAGAACTGACTTGAGACTCCTCCACCCTCTGGTGCACTGGACTCTTAAGCCTTTGTTGGTCTGTGGTTGATGATTTCTGAAGCACTGGGGTCCTAAGGTTCATGGCAAACAGTTACCACAAGTCTGTTATTTGCAGGTGCTGCCTACAAGACTTTCTCTTGGATAAGATGTGTGAAGAGTCAGATACATGAGCCTGAGAACCTGATGCCCACACAGATTATCCCTGGCAAAGGTATTTCCTGTGAAGCAGGACTCTGCCCTTCCTGCAGTATGTCTTGGCTAATTTACAAGGGCTTTAGTTTGTTTGTACTTTGTGTAATCTAATTACCTGATAACTTTTAGTATTGTCCTTAAAAATACTCAAGAAACATGTTAAATTTAGTCCCTGCACTTTTAAAGCTTTCAGGGACAACTTTGTAGAAGGAAGTAAAGTGTGCATTTGGGAGAGGCGGGACAAAAAGGGATAGGACATTATGCTGCTGAGAAAAGCATTTCTGTGGGAAAGTCAGTCTTCTGCTTGGGTGAGAACACGCCTTGCACCTGTCTTCAGTGCTTGTTTCTGTTCTCTGATTTAGCCCTCTACGATGTCGGAGACATTGTGCATTCTATCAGAGCAAAATGGGGTATAAAGGCCAATTGTCCCTGCTCCAACAGGCAGTTCAAGCTCTTCTCAAAGCCAGCCTTAAAGGAAGACCTGAAACAGGTATTGCTGCTAATGCTTAGGTTCAGTGTCCTTACGCTTTTGTCTGTTTCTCAACTAACCCATGTATTTCTGATGCTATATTGGAAAGTTTGGGGAGAGACGTTGTTCATGTCTGTTACAATTCAGCATCCCCTTCTCACTCTTCATATTACTTTGTGGACTTTATCTGTGACTTCTTAGTATGTTTTATATTTTTGTTCCTTAAACACAAAAACAGTGTAAAATTTTAAATTTCTGTGTTTTACCAATAAAATATCAGAAGAGTTCAAGGAATTGTTGAAAATGAGCCCTTCTGTGCCCAATACTTGACCCCCACCTGCCTCTTGGTGATGGTGTCCTTACCATTCTGTCTCTTCCTGAGGCTCCTTCTACCCTTACCCGTAGTCTTTTTGGGAAGCAAACAGGTGTGCGTTTCCTAAAGCTGTAGAATGGAAGGCAGATGGGCTTAGAGAAGCTGTGGTGCTTGGTACCTGAACTGAACTTTAATTTTTGGTTTGTTTTAAGACAAGGTCTCCCTAGTCCTGTCTGTAAAGTGGGCCTGTAAACTGGCTGGCATCACACTCAGAATACTTGCCCCTGCCTCCCTCGTGCCAGGTGAACTGGAATTCTTTTCTGCCATTTTCTGGCAAGGTCACTTTGGCTCTCACACTGGCGTGCACATGCTTCAGCTGGCTAGCCGGTAAGAACACAGTGGTAGAAAGTAACGGTGGCTGCATGGCTCTGAAGCACAGCACAGAAAGGGAGGCCAGGGCCACCACAGGAGTCTGAACATTCCTGTGTTTGCTTTCTGCCTGTGTGTAAGCTCATCACCGCCGAGTGGCAGCATCAGTGGTAGGTTCTTCCTACTTGTTTGAAGAGCAGCTCATCATATTTAAAGCTCGAGTGACTTCTGAACCCCCTCCATTTACTACCCACGTCATTTTTTGACTCAGTAAGCATGTTGTGAGTGCCTGCTCTGGATGCTTGCTGAGTCCCCAGGGAAAATAGGCACAGATCAGTCATTTTAAAACCACTTGGTATTTGGGGCTGTAGGGATATACACAAGCCTGGCTAGTGGGTGAGGACAACACCAAAGTATTTGTTACCATATCTTGTGTTTCCATTAGTAATACTTGAAAGCGAAAAATGAAAATCTGTCTTGTCCTTGTTGTTCTGTGTTACTATTACCAGAAGATGATTAGTCATGATAGCGGAGGCTATTATGTGACTATGTTAGCTCTGTATTTCTGTTACAGAAGAATGTTTAAGAAAAGGCAAATGTCAGTCTTCAGCTTACACCTAACTTTACTTTTACACTTACAGATGTCTTTATCTGGAGAAAAATCAGCTCTCGGTACCATGCTCCAGCAAAGTTCCCCTGTGTTGGAGCCAACAGCTGTGGGTGGGGAAGTAGCCTCCAAGTCAGCTAGCAATTTGAAGCCTGCCTGTCCAGCCAACACATCACCTTTAAACTGGCTGGCCGACCTTACGAGTGGGAATGTCAACAAGGAAAATAAGGGTGAGTGTTTCCTACCTTTCTTAGTACTTGAGCACATTCTCAGAGAGACTTAGTGGTTAAAATGTGAGAACAGGACTAGGACTATTGTAAGATGGAAAGTGTTCCCTGTTGCCATCAAGTACATGTTGAAGTGCAGCTCCTGAGAAGGGAACTAATTCTACCTCCTCACAGAATGTAGTTGAAGTTGAAATCATGTTTGATAAGAATGGAGTGGGGCTGAGACTTGATTAGTACTGCTGACATAGCATACATGTAAAGAATATGTTCTGGTCACTGCTCTGTTCTTTATCTCCTCCCTACCCTGTCAGGCCTGCCTCTGTGTCCTGCAGAGTATAACTGGACTGTCTATATAATCATTGGTCTGGAACTAGCTGTGAGAGCCTGGTGGGCTCTCCAATGGGTACTCTACTGAGTACTGTGCCTCCCTCTCTTCCAGAATCTTAGTTCATCAGTGAGTGGCAGGGCCCTCTGAATCTCCTCACAGCATCCATAGCTAATAGTTGGGTGTCCTGATACGTGTGACCATTGCCAGTAGAAGATGAAGGCTGTGGTTGATGGCTGTGGCCATGTGGTGCTTGGATAGCATTTTGCAGGCCTTCTTGCTAGTTGCTGGTTCTTGTGTTCTTTGTGCCCTCTTCCTTCTGTGTTCCTGAGCCCTGAGGACTTTTTAGACTTCTATTTAAGTGTTTGCTCACTTCCTACTCTTCCTGTCTTGTCTGTTCTCAGTGTGCTGTCTTCTCTTGCATCCTTGTCTTAGAACAGCTAGACTCTGGGATCAGATAAAGTTAGACAAGAATTTACGTCATTTTGCTTTCTAGAAAGAGAAAAATTGCAAATCAGTTCTATTGTGTAGACATCTTAAATTTTTTTCTGAATCAGCCAGCCTGTGGTGGCGCACACCTTTAATCCCAGCTCTCAGGAGTAGGCAGATCTCTGTGAATTTGAAGCCAGAGTAAGTTCCCGGATAGCCTGGGCTATACAAAGAAACCTTGTTGTGAAAAACAAAACAAACAAAAAAATGAAACAAAACAAAAATCTGAATCAGATTTGATACTGTAAAGGATTTGCATGAATGACCATATTCCAGTAAGTACATGTAATTTAGCGTCTAAAAGTTGAAGATAGAAGACTGTAATGAGATGTAGGAAAACCGAGGTTTAACACCTGTAATTTTTATAAAACTCTGAAATTAAGACTTGAAGTAGATATCATTAAGGGTTTCTCCACCAAAAAATCCAGCAAGCATTACAAAGATTTGTGGGGATATGGGGGTAGAGAAATGACTATGTTACCCAGTGTTCCATTCTAAGCTTAGTTGATCCCGTGTCAGCCTCCTGAGTAGCTAGGACAAGGTGGACCCCACTAACTGCACTTAGTTTGACTTGTTTTGAAATTGTTTTAGGAGATTCCCCCTGTACTTGGGAGTAAGATAAAGGTTCTGCTGTTTTCAGCACTCTACTTAGGAGTCTTGAACAGTGTGCAAGGCCATACACAATAAACAATTAAAAAAAAAAAGTAACATTTTTGGTGCTAGAGAATGGCTCAGGGATTCAGAGGCCTTGCTGCTTTTCCAGAAGACCTGGGTTTGATGCCTAGCACTCATGTGGCAGCTCACAACTCGCTGGAATTTTAGTTTCAGGGGCACCAACAACCTCTTCAGACCCTCATGGGTATAGGCAAAACGCACCTATCAATAAAATAAAAATAAAAGAACCACAGTACCATTTTCTGGTTTCACCTGGGTATTTGATATTCTTTTAACATAAAGTGGAAATTCTTACCCAACACACACAACAAAGAAATCCAGGTAGATTTCTTTGGTTTTCGGAAAGGAAAGCTACACCCTGAAGTCATTGTGTTAGTAGAAACTAATAAGGAATTTGCCTTCAATGCACATCTGGGTGTTTTGGTTTTGTTTTAGAAAAACAGCCGACTATGCCGATTCTAAAGAATGAAATCAAATGCCTTCCAGCACTGCCCTCTATGAACAAGTCTAGCACAGCCCTCCACACTTTCAACAGTACAATTCTGACACCTGTAAGCAACAATAATTCTGGTTTCCTTCGAAATCTCTTGAATTCCTCCACAGGAAAGGTATGTGCTTGTCTTACTAGTTGTCCCCTTATGAAGTTGAGTAGAGAAGATGGCATGAGTCATGTTTGTTCCACAGGCCAATAGGGATGGGCTGGGGCACTTTCTTCCAACTATTTCTCTCTCTCTTCCCCCCTCTCTCCCCAGTTTTTACTTTCTTAAACCCAAATGGGTGAATTAAGGACTTTGAACTTTGCCTGGGTTCTGGGATATGATCTCTGTGTGCGCTCATGTGATGTATGCTTGTACCATAATAGAGATGTTTGGTCTTTTTTTTTTTTTTCTCCCCAGTAGTAGAGAATGGCATATTTAAGATTTGTGTTCTCTATCAAATTCAGACAGAAAATGGACTTAAAAACACACCCAAAATTCTTGATGATATCTTTGCCTCTTTGGTGCAAAACAAGACTTCTTCTGACCTGTCCAAGAGGCCTCAAGGACTGACGATCAAGCCCAGCATTCTTGGCTTTGACACTCCTCACTACTGGCTGTGTGATAACCGCCTGCTGTGCTTGCAAGATCCCAACAATAAGAGCAATTGGAATGTGTTTCGGGAATGCTGGAAACAAGGGCAGGTAATACTGGCCTCTGTCCCTCACTCTGTTCCTTCACAGACTTCTTTGAGCACCATCCCTTTCCTCACTGTGCCTCTCGGTGGTATTCATTGCCTCTCCTCCCTGTTTTTGCATTTGTTAAGGGTGGATGTCATTGGGAATGGGTGTGGCTGTGCCTTACTTGGTATAAATTGACTCAACTGCCTTCATTTCCACTTAGAATTTGAGTCCTTTCAGGCAGCTGTTTCTTGGGGTTTGATGAGAGAGACAGGCCTGACTAACCCTGTGTGGCCAGCCTCAACAGGGCAAGTGAACGTGACTAAGACACTGTTGGGATTTGATGTATTTGACATATTTGACAATGCAACCTTTTTTTTTTTTTTTTTTTTTTTTTTTTTTTTTTTTTACAAAATCACATATCCCACTTTCATGGATTAAAGTCTGTGCTGGGTTGGTATGATGACTCAGTGGGTAAGAATGATTGCTGCTCTTGCAGAGAAAATGAATTGGTTCCCAGAACCCTTGTTTGGCCTGCAACTGCCTGTATCTCCATTTCTGTTGTATCTGACACCATCTTCTAGCCTCCAAGTGCATTTGAACACAGATGGCCAGACATGCACACAGGTATACACTTAAATAAAATCACAGCCACATGGGTTCATCTTGGAATTGGTATGTCATCCACTATGGTACCTGCTGTTGGCTCTTGAATGGTGGTTAATCCGTTCTCTGTTGGTGGCCTTGTGGGTGTGACACTTCTTGGCTTGTATGTTGTTGTCAACACACCTAGCCTGCTGTTGTGCCTTGAAGGGTATCAGAAGAGTGATCCCTTCTTTAGCAGCTTAATAATCTAGGGATTATACACACCTTGAGCAGAGTGTGTAGCAGGTGAATAGTGAGGGTACGGCCTCTGTGGAAGCTCAGGTAAGTTGGTTGTCGTGTACCAGCTGAGAGTGAACACCAGCTGTTTGAAGAAGGGCAGAGCTGATAGTGGGCAGTCTTACATCTTCTCCTCCTTCCTTTAGCCAGTGATGGTGTCAGGAGTGCATCATAAATTAAACGCCGAACTCTGGAAACCCGAGTCCTTCCGGAAAGAGTTTGGTGAGCAGGAAGTGGACCTAGTCAACTGCAGGACCAACGAGATCATCACAGGAGCCACAGTAGGGGATTTCTGGGATGGATTTGAAGATGTTCCAAGTATGTATTAAAGACTACTCTAAAGAGGATTTAAGACTTCAAAATTAGCTATGCCTCTTGTCTCTTTGTGTTTATGCTTTTGAACTGACACAGGTACTACTAGTATAACACTAGTTCTGACTAAACCTAATCTGGTAGTCCAGAAGGTGGGGGCATAGAGAAGTGGACACTGATGGTCCTCCAAGTACCTGGACAAAATAGGAGGTGCTCTTAACCTCATTCTGAGCAAAACCCCAGAGGATTTGATGCTGAGGGGAGGTAGGCAGTCAGGGTGGTACTGGTACTTTCACAACACCATTCAAAAGGCAAAGTCAGGGGTCCTGGGGACAAGTTTTGTTTTGTTCAAAATCAGAAACACAATAGATCATAACTAGTAGTCTCTATTTTGCTATCTCCAAGGTACAGCTTTATTTCTTGGTGCCATAAAAATAGGAGTTGGCAAGCAGGGCGTGGTGGCACATGCCTGCAAATCACAGCACTTGGAGAGGGAGAGGCAGGCAGATCTTTGAGTTCAAGGCCAGCCTGCTCTACAAAACAAGTCCAAGACAGCCAAGGCTACACAGAGAAACCTTGTCGAGAGAGAGGAAAAAGAAAGAGCAAAGTTGTATTTCTATGCCAAGAGGATTTGATTATGAAAATTTTCAGGCAAACTACTTTATTTGCAATATTAAGATATTAGCTAACTTGTCATTTTTGTTTGACAATTATGAATAACAATTCATTTATTCTGGTTAATCTTAAGACCGTTTGAAAAATGAAAAAGAGAAAGAACCAATGGTGTTGAAACTTAAGGACTGGCCACCAGGAGAAGACTTTAGAGATATGATGCCTTCAAGGTACGCTTTTAGATGTGGGTTGAGTTAATTCTGTCCTTCACTTAAGGAAGTGTAAGATAGCTTCTTGGGTTTTTTGTTTGTTTGTTTTTGGTTCTGATAGTTGTGTCTGTACCCTTAGGAGATATGTATATTTCTTAATGCAATGGAAAAGGTAGTAGATCTGGTTAATACTGGTCTGCACATTTAATAAGGATGGAAGTGCCTTGCCCTGAAGACTTGGAGGCTGGTTTTCAGGCATTCAGATCAGACACACCAGAGTAAAGCGTAGTTCCTGAATCTAGTTCCCTTAAGGAAGTACTTCTCAGCTCCATTGTCTGAAACATTCCAGATCATTTGGACATACCGTGTGGCACAGGGCGTAGCTCGAAATACCAAGGCTATCCACCTCTGTCTCAGTCTTGCCCTTTTTTGTATAGCAACAAAAGAAGCCCTAGAGTACTAGAGTTGAAAAGCAAGCTTGCTTTGCAAATTGGTTTCTTTTTCTAGATTTGATGATCTGATGGCCAACATTCCACTGCCCGAGTATACCAGGCGAGATGGCAAACTGAACTTGGCCTCTAGACTACCAAACTACTTTGTACGGCCAGACCTGGGCCCCAAGATGTACAATGCTTATGGTAAGAAGGAAATGTCTAATTGAACATAATAGAAATAAAACAAGGTATTGGAAAAAAGTGCATAGAAAAATGCTGGAGCCTGCCTTCATCTCATCCTTGCACATTTCTCTATTTCTTTGTTCACGTGTATTTCTGTCTCTTTTTCATAACTGCAGTTTTAATGCAGATTGCAGTTTTATGTTTTTCTGTCTTCTACATCTAACTTTAATTGCAAAACTTCACATTATGTAATCATTTCAGTCTGGTGGATATCTTGGTCAATTTTGCTAGCATTTGCAATATTTGTATTTAACATTCGCTACTTAAATGCAGTGTTTCTTACTGACATATAGTGTGTGCATGTTTTGGAGAAGTCGTGGCACTAGAAGAAAGAAACGAGTATCTGTGGTTCCAATATCACTTTCTGGCTTGTTCCAAGTATTTTAGCAGCAGGTGGATCTGTTCTCTTATACACCAAGTGGTGGCAGTGTCCACAAAAGCTTTTCTTGGAAAAAAACTTGACTGGGTAATGATTGCACATGCCTTTAATCCCTGTACTGGGGAGGCAGAAGCAGGCGTATCTCTGAGTTTGAGGCCAGCCTGCTCTACAGAGAGATTTCCAGGACAGCCAGAGCTACACAGAGAAATCCTGTCTTGAAAAACATAAAAGGAAAAAACTGGGAATCCTGATGGTATTGTATAATCCTACTTCCATCTGAACTGAGGGTCTTCAGTTTAGTGTTTTGTTCACATAGTGACCAATGGCTGGAATGGGAGATTGAGTAGGGATCAGTTTATTCTTACTTCGTTACACCCTGAGTTTTACAGTGTTGTGCTGACTCCAGCAGCCCACAATCCCAGCTACTGGTCTCTTTGGCCATTCTTCCTCCCAGCTTCACTCTCTAGTCTCTTGTTCTTAGTCACTATTGTTGAGATCTATGTTCATCATTTCTCTTGCATTTGTAAATTTGTCAAGACATTTTTTTTGAGGCGGGAGAGATGGCTCACTGGTTCAGAGTGCTTGCTGCTCTTCCAGAGACCATGGATCAGTTCCCAGCACCTTTGTCAGCAGCTCACACTGCTTAGAACTCCAGCTTTAGAGGATCTCATAACCCCTGACTTCTGTGAGTTCATGCACACGTGTGACATACACTCAGTGCACACACAAAACATAAAAAATGTTTAAAAGAGAGTGAATATTTTTTTGTTTAAAGCCTGCTTTTAAGCTTTATGTTAAGTAGGATCTGACTTTTAAAATATTCTTTCATGTGGTTGTAATTAACTGTTTCGTTCATCTTATTTTTGGCATGTTAATTGCTTTTTAAACCTACATTTTGTACTTTTTGCAGGAGAAATACCTTTTAAACTCATTGAAAACTACAGTGTCTAGTGCAGGGCTCATGCTCACCATCCAGTGTAAACTGTGTCACTTGTTTATTATGATTGTTTCATTGTGTCTTCCCTTTATAGTGTTCTTTTACCATTTTAAAACACATCTCCAATTCTATGATTTGAACCAAATATCCAAGGCTTGACCTGTTCCTAGGGGTGGTATTTCAGCAAGGTGGAAACAAAGCAAAGTGTAACTTGAGTTCTAGGGTCCTGGGCTGGCACAGAAACTACCATCCCTCAATTTTAACCTCCCTCAGATAGCAGCCACCAGGAAGCCAGAAATGAAACCTTTCTCCAAACACGACCACCCCCTTTCTGAGGCCGCCAGGCCTGTGCCTGACATGCTTAGTTCGAGGGAGAGTGCTGCTGTGAGTGCTGCTATCAGTAGCACCGGCCAGGGTGGACCCTGCGCAAGGTGAGGCTTCTGCTGTGGACAGACTGGGAACACTGGACTCAGTGCACTGGGCAGTGTCCCCCCCTACTGAGTGGAGCTGCCTGAGGTTGCAGTGTATGTGGAAGCAACTACCAATGGTCTCCCGATTGAGCTGGCTGATGTCTTATTTACCTCTGAGCTTCATTGGTTTTGAAGCCAAAGCTTGAACTATAGCTACTTCTGCAAACATCCATTGAGCAGATCTTACCTGCAGGACCTCACTTCACTGCTCTGATTCTTTGCATGAATTCTTGGTTCCTGGTACGCAAGTATCCAGGTACACTTGGGCATTTTATTTTCACAGGATTGATCACTCCAGAAGATCGGAAATATGGGACCACAAATCTTCATTTGGATGTATCTGATGCAGCTAATGTCATGGTTTACGTGGGAATTCCCAAAGGACAGTGTGAGCAGGAAGAAGGTAGGATCTGAAACATGGAAGTTGGGCTGACTGTCTGAGGTAGCGCCTGGAGTTCACACTTGTTTTTTCTTGTTCTAGAAGTCCTTAGAACCATCCAAGATGGAGATTCTGATGAACTTACAATCAAGCGGTTTATCGAAGGAAAAGAGAAACCAGGAGCTCTCTGGCACATATATGCTGCTAAAGATACAGAGAAGATAAGAGAATTCCTTAAAAAGGTGTGCTGTACCCTGTGCCATGTGAGGAGAGCATAAGAATAGCAATATTGTAAATCACCACATGGTGCAATCCATATCAATTGGATGGGCTGTCAGTGGTTGCTAAGAAACAAGGATTCTAAAAAGGGAGGCCTTGTCTTGTTTGTTGTTATTATAATGCACTTGGAGATTTTCTGTCTTTATTTGACTGTCTTGATCACCATTTTGCACTTTTTTTCTTTAAAAACTGCTTGAAGATAGGAACATTTCATTAGTTCACATGTCAGTCTTGGCCCTAAGCTCTCATGTTGTAAGGCCCTGAAGTGTCCATTGCTTCTGTTCTCACTTGCTGAGAGACTGTGCTGGTCATTTAAAGGGGTTAGGAGTTGGGAGGACTTGGTTTCATCGTAGTTGCTGAACATTATGTGGAGGCTCCCAGCACTGGAACAACAGAGCTTTTCTCTGTTTAAACTTGTTCAGTGTTGAGACTAGACTGCTGATTACAAATGAGGCAGGTTTGACTGATATTCTTTAGTCATACCTGAGACATAGGAACATTCCTAGCCCATTTATGGTCCTGACATCAGGTAGGTCCTTTAATAGCCAGTTGCTAGAAATCCAGTGTTTGTGGTTAAAGGTTGACTATTTGACCTCCTGGTCACCATATTTTCTTGATAATGTCCATTTTTGAGTATGTTTTTCCAGACACTGAATATGGAATAAAGAAGTTTAGGCTATATCTTTTGGACTGTTTCATAGCTCAAGACTGTTAAGTATGTACAGATCTTCAATAAGTGCAAGACAAGTTGTTTAATAAGCAGTCCATTTACATTTTAAAGTATTGTCCAAGAGAGTAAACAGGCTATAAGAAATTATAGCAGGCAGGCCAGGTTTTGTGATTCTCTTAAACCTTTCTGTTCATGCACCTGCGTTCTATTTCTGCCAGTGGGAACACATAACTTGAAGGCAGCCTTATGTTTATTGGCTGCTTGTATTTTGGGAATGGAAAACAGCCTTATTGATTTTTGGAATTTGCTAAGTTAATACTATTCTTAATGTATTGTAGGTATCAGAAGAGCAAGGTCAAGAAAACCCTGCAGACCACGATCCTATTCATGATCAGAGCTGGTATTTAGACCGATCGCTAAGAAAGCGCCTTTATCAAGAGTATGGAGTTCAAGGCTGGGCTATTGTACAATTTCTTGGGGATGTAGTATTCATTCCAGCAGGAGCTCCACATCAGGTGAGAACCAGTTACTCATCCTGTTTCTTGCCTTTCTGCTGTGACCTTCCTACAGATGTGGCTTGTTGTTTTCCAGGTCCATAACTTATACAGCTGTATCAAAGTAGCTGAAGACTTCGTGTCTCCAGAGCACGTTAAACACTGCTTCTGGCTTACTCAGGAGTTCCGTCATCTGTCACAGACTCACACCAACCATGAAGACAAACTGCAGGTAAAAATAGCATAAAAATAGCACTTGTTCCTGGCATTTTTTTGCTGCCTATGGCCCATGACCGAGTAGTGAGCTTAGAAAGAGAGTCTGTGTCCTTGGCCATGTCGCAGTTATAATAGTGAACTAGCTTTCTTTCTAGTCCTGTCTTGTACTTGAGTAACAAAACTACAAGCCCAGAGGAAGCCTCACTCTGGTCCTATTGCTCAGGCACTAAGTCTTTAGTACAAAAATGGATAGACCTTTGACCTCTGGCTTACTTAGCAACCAGCCAGGGGTCTGGAACACAGCGTGTGGTCTTTAGTGCTGTGGTGCTTTTGTCACATGATAGAGCAGGACTGAATGAACTGAACATTGGGATCTGAAGGAGCTGTTTTCAGAGACTGAGTAGCCCGAGCTGCAATCCCAGCTTCTCTAATCCAGAAGGGTTGTTTGAAGGGTTGAGCTATACAGAAAGATCATAACTCAAACCAAAGTGAACATTGAATCCGTTCATATTGCTTCAAGTTTAAAAACTACAGCAATTGCTAAGTCTGACAAAACAGGGTGTACTCACCTTGGGCAAAACCGGTAAGGGAACAATAGAGCTTTCTAAGTTCCTGGAGAAAGCGTGGATGGTGTGTGTGTGGCATACTGGTCTCCAGGAGCCAGAGGCCCTTGCATCTCATGTTGAGTACTGACGTCAGTTCTGAGAGAAGTTAAAGCTGGTGTGTGGTTACAGTATTCCTAGTGAGGGAGGTTAGGTTTATTCAAGTAGTCATTTTTTTTTCTTTGTCACTGTAGGTGAAGAATGTTATCTACCATGCAGTGAAAGATGCAGTTGCTATGCTGAAAGCCAGTGAATCCAGTTGGGGCAAACCTTAACTCCTCTCTGCACATGGGAGATGAACTCTTGGCAGCTGATCAAACTCTCCAGGCAGGATTCCTGTGGGCTTTGAGATTTCATGTTACCTCATCTTTTTTTTAAACTATGCCCAACTTGTGAGGGTACTGTCTCCAGTGTATATTTCTAGTGTTTACAGACACTAAGTGTGTATATGTAGAAACTATTTACAGACCATGCATCCTTATACTGTGACTTCGCCTACTGCGGCTCTACCAAGCTGAAGGTCTGTTGGCTCTGAAACAACACTTGCAGTCATTTCCCAGCTGTTTGTTTGGACAGCTCATTCAAATGAATTTTTAACTACTAGGGATTACTGCGAAGTTTGATTGGATTTGATTTTATTTTATGTTTGCTGGAGCCCTTCCCCCACCCTCTAAGGTCCAGAAGAGCAATGGAGGAAGTGACAGCTAATGGTGCAGTTCTAAATGTATTTCATAGGACTGGCCTTCTATAGCAGAAATAACTACTGTATAATTCTTGGGGTTAACCATCTTTAGTTAATGGAGTTTTAATTTAAATGAAGCTTTGCTAATTTTAAGTGGTAAGCATTTTGCATTAAAATATTCATATAATATTTTGTCTTGGTTCACTGGCCTTTATTTTGTGATCTCACACACACATTTTAGAAAATGTAGGCTCACGATATTGGTGCAGGAGCCTTTCTTAAAGGCAGAGAAATTAGATATTCATCATTTCTTAGCAGCCTATACAGTGCTCATCCATCCCACTTTTGTCAAGAACCACCAGTTGGGAAATAGGAACTAATCAAAACCCAAATGGTGACTGGCAACTGCTTCTGAGTAGTAAGAGGCTGAAATACATTGTCTGTCTTAGTCCTGTATGTACCATGTTGGAAGGGTTAGGACAGTTGCACCTACAATTCCCATCTCTGTGAAGGGCCAACACTGGTAAGGGAGGCACCCTTGGTTCCCTCTCCTGGGCCGCTGTAACTGCAAGAGGAATGTGTTCATCAGTGCTGAGGAGACAAGGGCTATAGTGTGGGTGTTAACCTGTGGGCTGAGTGGGAGGTCAGTAATGAACACAACAGCCTTCAATAATGAATTTCTAAGTCTATAGGCGATGTTTTCTGAGTTCTTACAAGCTCCTTTATAGATCTGGATCTAGAATGTGCACTGTTGGTCAGAAACCAACTATGCCAGAAGTAGAGTGGAGAAGCCATCTTCAAGCCTACTGTCAAAGGTTCCCGTACAGAATTACAGGAATGGTTACTCAGAGATGACTTTATCATAATGACAAGAAGCTATAAAAGGCAAGAGCCAGTAAGAACTTTTACATCTTCATATACACCTGAAGAGGTATCAATTAAAGAAAAAAAAAAATTCAGAATGAAAGCAAGGTATTTCAAACTGACACATAAAAGTACAATTCATAAATGGTGATTCAGATTCTGGAGTGATCTAATCCATAGAGGAGATGAAAGTTTAAAGAAGAGTATAGGAAAATGAGTCTAAGAGATTGTCAGGATGATCAGGTTTGGAAAAAAGCTTCAAATGAAACGGTGCTTGCAGTTAGAAATTTCATGTGAGAGGCAGCGAGACAGCTCAGTAGTTACATAAAGGTACTTCTCAGCACTCACATTAGAGTAGGAGGAAAACCATTCCACGCAGTTGTCCTCTGACTTCTTCACACGTGCCTTGTATAATTAAAACAGTAATAATAAAAGTTCTGTGAACTAGATCATTGGAGGAGAAAGCCCTGTGAATAGAACACTTGAGTATCAGGAAAAATAATAATACTAATATGGAGGACACAGAAAACTGTTCAGTGACAGAACTGGTTGATGTTGGCAGAACTCGAGCATGGCAGTCCATACTTGCAACCCCAGTCTGCCGAGCACTGCCCAGCCAACTGCCACGCCGTAAGTTCAGTGACATACTCCAGACCAAAGGTAATTCAACAAATGGGATATATGGAATTCTCAGAAGATGGCCAGAGAGCACTTGTTCTTGCAGAGGACTCACAGAGCTGCTTACAGCTGCTCAGAACTTGAGCTCTAGGCACCGTGATGCCATTGCCTCCACAGGCATCTGGCGTGCACATGCAAACAAAACACTCACGCACATAATTTTTAAATAACTTTAAAAGTTTTTTAATTTAAAAACAGTGGAAAGAGACTAATTGAGGAAGACATCCATATTGGCATGGCTTTCACACAATAAAGGAGCATATACTTCTACACAAAATAAATGTAACCTAAATAAGAGTGGTTCCCAATGATGCCCCAACGTACTTTTTAATTTTATGTTACAAAAGTAATAGCCATTTTGTAGAGACCATGCCTCAAATGTCAGCAAATGTAGAAGTGTATGACAAAAAGCATCAATTAAAAAAAATCAGAATGAAAGCAAGGTATTTCGAACTGATACATAAAAGTATGGATGGTGATTCAGTTAAAGCAGTACTTAGAATTTATAACATGAATTATAAACAGAACTAACAGGATAGTGACGAAAGGGTGACTTCTTAGCAACAATGGTGGTTTTGTGACCAAAAGGCCGAGAATCCAGTAGCTGTTCACCCACCAGGCTGGATGCCTCTGCAGTCACAGTTTGGAGCTGAAGTCCTGGAGAACTGCTGCTCTTCAGCCTCCACTGGGATTCCAAAGCAGCTGATGTAATACTGGCCTCATGACACAACAAGACAGATGAACCAGGCAGCGAGAGTGAGGCCAAGTACACGAGCGAAGCCGCTCCCTGCAGCCTTTTTTATTTGGGCTGCCGCCAGAAGGTGTGACCCAGATTAGGGGTGGGCCTTCCTGTTCCAAATCTAATTACGGAAGTCACTCACAGACCACCCCTGCAGCTTGGGTTTTGGTTGACTTAAGCTGTAGTCAAATTAACAACCAAGATTAGCCACCAAGGACACATGAGAAGGCTTAACTTTACCAAACTTGCCAAAATAATTTTATCATACAGTAATGAATATTTAAAAGTGCAGTGGCCCATGCCTTTGATACCAACACTTGGGAGGCAGAGGCAGGTGGAGTACTAAATTTGAGGCCAGCCTGGTCTACATAGTTCCCAGGACAGCAAGAGCTACATAGTGAGACCCTGTCTTGAAAAAATAAGTATTTGTTATTTTACATAAGAAATAAAAAGAAAGGTGTTCTTTGCAAAGACTGATTTTAAAAAGTGTGATAACCTTTCACTTCCATGGATGAAGGTGGAGAGCGCTGGAGACAGCCTGTTAGTCGTGCTTGCCTCGCTTAGGAGCCTGCTCTACAGCTGCTGTCTGGATTTTCCTCCTGGCCCAGCCCACTACAGTGACTCAGAACAGAGCCTTGCTGGTCTGAATGAAGGAAGATGGAGCTACGGACGCAGGAACCTCAAGACTCATAAGCCACAAACCTGGCAAGTTAAGCTCTGCACTGAGGGGGAATGCTTGTAGAATACATACAGGCCCAGAAAAACAAAGGAATCCTAGAAATCGCCCAAACACAGAAATGACTTGAAGCTAACTAAATCTGTCCTCTTTCTAAAGATGGCCTTGCCTGGCCTCTAACTCAAATCCACCCACCTCTGTCTTCCAAGTGCTGGGATGAGATGTGAGCCCTCACTCCTGTTCATCTTCTGTTGAGGCTGCTGCATTCTCTAGCTGGGCACTTATAAGGAAGAGTTATTTAGCTCAGTTTTGGAGGCTGACGCCGTGGATGCCCAGCCTCCTGTAAAGG
Source organism: Psammomys obesus (assembly GCF_907164565.1). Taxonomy (NCBI): domain Eukaryota; kingdom Metazoa; phylum Chordata; class Mammalia; order Rodentia; family Muridae; genus Psammomys; species Psammomys obesus. The sequence continues at coordinate 926,089 of NW_026596240.1, read as the reverse complement.
TTTCAGGGGAAGGTGGCAGCTATTGACAGGAGTGTGTGGAAGAAGGGGAGAAGAGTGAGGGCCGATGCCAGGGAGGAAGACCTTAACAAAGCAGACTGACTTCTCAAAAGCCCTATGGATTTGATGTCAGTCTCACACAAAAGTATAAAAGGGAAAGTATAAGTTTATGAATGCACACAGGGAAAAAAAAATCCTAGGTTTGAGAATAAGACAAGCTCAAATGCAACAAGATGTTAAAAATGCTATAACAGAAAAATTAAGACATGCAAGACCAGGTTAATACCAGAATATCCACATAAACTAGTGAAAGTTTAGACTTTTTTTTTTTTTCTGAGACAGTTTCTCTATGTCACCCTGCCCATCCAGGAAATTATTCTGTAGCCAGGCTGGCCTTGAACTAAGAAATCCATCTGCCTTTGCCTCCCAAATGCTGGGATTAAAGGTGTGTGCCACCACTGCTCACTTTGACACATAGTTTTTGAGACATTATCAAACTACAGTTGAGGCTGAACATAGACTGTTGTTAAAAAGAACATACACACTCTAGGACCTGGCGAGCTGGGTCAGTGAGTGTAGCCGTACATTTTTTTTTTCAGAGTATTTCCTGCTGATTAGCGCTCCTTGGGGCAAGTCCAACTTTCCTAGTCAGGAGATCTCCAACTTCTTATCAAACCATAACAACAGCAAGCAGCAGCAGCAGCAGCCACCTTCAGAGCAGACACATCCCTGTCTGGTCTCTGGCTTACCCAGACTGGGCTCTGGACTCTCTCCAGAGTCCCCAGAACTGAACTGTCTGCAGCTGGCAAAGATCATACCCCTGCTAGTGCACAAGACAATCATATTTCACAGCTGTGGACAAACTGAAGCAGCCCCATCTACTGCTCCTAGGATTAAAACAAAAACATACAAACATGACTGGGTTTTAAAGAAACCAAAACTCACAACAACAAGTGGATAAAGGCACTTGCCTCCAAGCCTGACAACCTGAGTTCAATTCTTGGAACCCATTGAGTGGTAAGTGGAGAGAGCCAAGTCCTGTGAGCTGTTCATTGAGCTTTACACATGCCCACACACATACACAAAACAAACATTAAACTCCAAATCAGAAACATAGATAGCAAGATTCTCTCCTTCGAACCAAAGTATGGAAGTAAGTGGTAATGTGTCTAGTTTTGTGAACACTAGGATTTGTTTTTCATCACTCTGTACTCTGGCTGTCATGGAACTTGCTGAGTAGACCACAATGGCCTTGGAGGCAGAGCCACATGTCTCTGGAGCGCTAGGATTAAAGGTGAGTGCCACGGGTGAGTGCCAGCTTCTTCCTTTTCACCTCAATCCCTTACAGGGTCTGGTACACTCCCTCCCTTCTCTGACCCCCTTGCCCGCCTCCCCTTTTCTCTTAATTGTTATAGCTTTAAGATACTATCTAGCGTCATTTCAGCCTTGAGGACTAGGCATTTCTTGCAGAGGACATTCAGAAGCACCAAATACCTTAGTTTTCCTGGAAATGCTTAGCTTTTCCTTAATTCTGAAAGGACTTGCTCAATAGATTTTTTTTTTCACCTTTTAATTTTTTTTTTAACACCCTAAAAATTTTTACTGTCTCCTGGCCACAGTAGTCCCTGATCAGAAACTGTATGTAAATCTTAGTAAAGATCCCTTTACCTAAGTCACTTCTCTTTGACTTTAAAAACTTTCTCTTCTACGGCCTCTACTGTCACATGTCCCAGTATGAGTCCCTCAGAGTTTGGCATGCTGTTGCGGGGTCTTTTTGGAATAAGCACTCCAACACCAGAGAAGAGCGGATGAGATGTCACCAGAGGACAGATGCCAGGACAGCTCCTGAAAGGCCTGAGTGCTGCATCCAGTTTGAACTCATTTATGCTCTAAAACCCCAAAGTGGGGTGGGCGAGCAAGAGTTGTCAGGTTGTTAAGGGCAATGACCCATTGTTTCAACTCTTTCTTCAGGTCATTTTGTTCTAGGTAGCAAGAGAAGTCATGCTTAGCGAAAGGCAGTTCAAGCAGTGCTGTAAGTGAAATCAGTAAATACACCAGTAAGTCAGTAGCTGATAATTGGTCTTTTCTACCCTACTCTCAATGCTGTGACTCTGTGTGTCTTGAATGAGCTTTTTCACACTTGGGAGATCTTCAGGCATCACTTCTCCAAATACTGTCTCTGCTGAGACCTCCATCTGTAATACTGAGCTCAGTATTGGGTTCATACTCTAACTTATCTTGTTTTCATGGTTTTTTGTTTTTGTTTTTTTTTTTTAATGCTAATACACAAGAACACAAAACAGGATAGATAGCAAGTTTTTGCCTTTTGTCTGCCTTTGTGAGATGGAGAGGCTAGGGCAGGGGTCAGGGAAGGTCATGGTCCCCTGCTGAGGAGGAGCAGGGTGAGCACTTCGGGCTGGAGAGCAGATGTTTCAGAGTATGCTTTACAGTGAGCGGGCCGGAGGAGTACAAAAGTAATTGAGGTGCACCAGTGGGTCCTGGTGGGACGGCAGAAATGCCAGTATTTCCGATTTCCGTTGCTGCACGTAGTTTACACTCCTGGGAGAGGAGTGCAGACATGAACTGGCGATACCACCTGAGCATCACCAGAAAAAAGGGATACATGGCAGGCAGCTAGAAGTGCTCTGCTTAGCGTACAAACAGGGATGTGAAAACGTGACCTGTTCGCTGACTGCTTGAAAGAGAGCCTGTCAGTGTCCTCTACCTGGCTAATGTGCTCAGGAATATGGGCAGGCTAATGTCAGGGTCTCTATAAAGAAACTCACTGGCATTGTGGCATCACTGCAACACATCAGCTCTTCCCAGTAGAATCCACAGATTCAGTGCAATCCCAGTAAAAAATAGCGGGTTATTTTTTGGATCTCAGTAAATAAATTCTAAAGTTTCTATGAGGAGGCAAAAGGCCCAGAATCACCAACACAACTGAAGAAAAGAGCACCAGGCACACACTTTCAATCCCAGCACTCCAGAGCAGAGGCAGACCATCTTCTGTCGATGTGGGCTAGCCGGGTTTACACATGCTCCAGGCCAGGCAGGGCTCCATAGTGAGACCCTGTCTCAGACAAGTCAAAGGGTGATAGCACCTGAGAATCACTGTAACGCTGCTTTGGTCATCAAAACACGTTTTCTTCTGTGGCGCTGGGAACTGAAGCCAGGCTAGTTGAGTGCTCCACCACTGAGCCACACCACGAGTCTTTGTTTGGCTGGCTGGTTTGAGTCGGGGTCAGTTATGAAGCCCAGGCAATCCTTCTGTCTTTGCTTCCCAAGTGCCAGGGTGGTTGTGTGCGCATCTGTGTCTCTTGGGGTGGAAGGACAGGGAGCACAGAAATAATCCATACGATGCTGGCAACAAACAGCTGCAGCACATGCTACATTCTTCATTTGAGACCACACAAAATCAACAAAAAGGAGGAAAGACACCTCTCAGCCCAGTCTGAGTCCAGTGCTAATGGGCCTTTTCTCTTCCATTCCTCCCATGCCCCCAAATACGGAAGCCGGTCTTCTACCCTAGCTCTTCTCTCTGCAAATGCCCAGTGGTGCCTCTCAATCTAAGTACACAAGGTAACTGTTGTGTGTGTATATATATATATATATATATATATATATATACGTATACATATATATGTATGTATACTTAGAAATATATACTATAAAATTAACTGGAAGGAAGAGCCCTTTCAACGAACGATTCCAAACAACTGGATATCCACATGCAAAAAGAGACAAAACAACAAACCTGCACAGACTTTAACATCCTTCATAAAAATTAACTGAAACTAGATTATAGACTTCAATAAAAAAAATTCAGCACAAAGGCCAGTAGGTTGGCTCAGTCAAAAAACAGGCTTACCTCCAAGCCTGACCAGCGGATTGTGGGAAGAGAGCCAACTCCTGACGGTTGTCAGCTGACCTCCAAATGCACACTGCGGCACACACATCCCACAATAAACACATGTAACTAAAACAAGACAAATTACTAGGTAACACGGAGATTTTAAATGAGCCGAATTAGCAAGTATGTGTGACTGTGTGTACGTGTGTGTGTGTTGGTATTTGAGGATTGAACCAAGGACCAGTACTCTACAACTGAGCTACATCTCCAGTAGTGACACTTTTTTTTTTTAACACCAAAGGCATGATAAACAAAATAATTGAGAAGCAGGGTTTTATTAAAAGTAAAAAACTTCAGCTTTGAGAAACTGTCAACAATGAGAGAACAGACCAGAGAACAGGATAAAATTTGATAGATGATTGGTCCAAAATACGAAAGAGGACCTTAAAATTGAATAATCAGAAAACAAACAATCCAGTTTATAAAATGAACAAACACCAACAATGAAGAAATACAGGTGGCAAGCTGGGTGTGTTGGCAGAGCAGAGGTCATGAGTTCAAGGCCACTATTTCAACATTTTCAAACAAGATACAGAGAAGGCAAGTATAGAAACAGATGCCCAGCGTACTTCATCAGGAATTACAGATTCAGACAAGTACCAGCACAACAGAAATACTCAGGACCAGTGCTGCCAAGGACTGGGACGGCCGAGCTCTTCCTCCGGGGAAGCGGGCAGCACTGCTCTGCAAGGCTGGTGTAGCCTCTTATAGTACTTGTATGCTGGCCACGCGATGCATGATTGAGCTCCCTGGCAGCCAGAGAAATGAAAAACTCATACCCAGGGAAAACTGCTGCAGGCACTGCTTCAGGTTTAATTGAGTCCTGAACTCAGAAGCAGTACAGATGCCCTCAAGGACAAGCTGTGGTGCAGCCTGGGGGAAGAGCTCAACAATCAAGTCATGAGCCCACACAGAGGAATAAATGCCTGTCACCACATGAGGGAAGACACACTCATCAAGGCTGGAAAAGTAAACCCATGGAGACGGTAAGCAGGCCAGTGGATGGCGAGGGACTAGAGAGGAAGGGAAGGACAGCACACATAGGGTTCCTTTTGGGTAGCAAAGCCATTCTTGGCCACAATAATGGTGGACACAGGCCACTGCACACTAGCATGGGTGACCAGCAAGCAGCTGTTCTCATTTGCGAGGCCTGCATGAAAATAGCAGAAAGCTTTCCAAACTGTCTCACACCCAGTGCTTCCGCTGGGTTAGTCCTCAATGCATCTAAAACATGTCCTGGTGTGTATGTTTCAGTGCATAACCAAAACCTGTTAGTTAGCTGCTGGTGCAGGTGGTTAGGGCTATGTCCCTGTGTACAAGAAAGTCAGCTCCAGGCAGGGATGGAGTGTAAGCCTCTTGATCCCAGAGCTGCCTTTCTGCATGACGCTTGCGGTGGGGAGAATGACTAACAGCTGCAAAGATAGCCATGTACACAGCAGTGCGTGATACGGTCATCCAACAACACCCGCTGGTAAAACAGATGGCAAAATGCACAAGAGTAGCCCCCGCGCCCTGTCTGTGAAGACCGGGAGCAGTGCCTCCTGAGCAGAAGGCTCTTCTGCTGAGCTCCCGTGTCCCGATGCCTGGAGACGGCACTTCCTCTTTCCAGGGCTAACCCTGAGACAATCTGGGAGATCAACACCTTGAGCTCATAGCATGTCACATTCACAATGAGACCAAGAGCCAAAGCATAAGTTTATTGACATCCACTTAAATAGTATTTTATGCGTACACACCGGTATAGAGTCCTCAACATTCAATCTACTCTTCTCAGAATTACTTCATGAGAAAATGGGTTTCTTTGCCCTCCCCCATGGAAGACACTTATGTTACTTATGCTCTTGAAAATAATGCATTTGATTACACAATCTTCATAAAAACAATCCTTAAATCCTCTGCAGACAGTGAAGACAAAGTAGCATAGAACCCTCTCCAATACGTAGCGCAGAGGTGTAGTGCAAGAGATACAGGAAATGGCGGCTCCTCAGAGGCTGACACACCTAGAGGAGGGTACCACAGAGCTGAGAGCCCAACTTGGCAGCCCTAGCTTCGGAGTGTGGCCAGCCGGGACTGCATGGCCTCCAGGTCTTCTTCATCATCCTCCTCCTCTCCTTCTTCTGAGGCAGCCATTGCTCCTGCAGGTTCAGGCTCAGGAAGGGCATCGGTTACTTTACTGGGTGCTTTGCCCAAGGCTCCTGAAGGGAGAGTGAACAGCTTAAAACCCGCTGCAGAAGGAACAAGGCCCTTGGTTTCCCAGCCTCTTTTCACTTTTCCACACGGCAGTGGAGCTGCTGTCTAGAGTGGAGATCTGTTTACAATGCACACCTTGGCAGAGAGAACAGCTCGGGTGGGCAGGCAGACCTGCCATGTTACCCTCAAGTGATCCTCCTGCCTCAGTCTTCCAAGTAGCTACTACTACAGGAGTAATATCACGTCCACGCCCCAAACCATAAGAATTTTAATTTCTGGAATAATGGGCATGGTGGTGTATGCTTGAGTCCATATAGTTGGGAGCATAGGGGTCATTCTAGCTCAGGATTTGGGGACCATCTTGGACAAAATAGACCTCATCTCAAAACAGCAAGTATTTTAAAAGTCATAATTCTAAAGTTCCTAACTTAAAATTTATAAATACTACTGAAAATATAATTTTTATTTTCTCTGAATAAAAGTTAAATGTTGAAGCTAAACTGGGTGATAGAGGCCTATAATCTCAGCTAACTGGGAAGCCGAAACAGGGCAGAAATCAAGGTTTACCCAGGCTACAGAGTGAGTTCAAGGACAGCACGAGCAACTTCATGAGGCCCTATCTCAAACTAAAGGCTGGGACTGTAGCTCAGCAGTAGAAGGCTTTGATGTGTGAGGCCCCAGACTCGATGCCCAGTGCCACAGAAAAGAGCAGACAAGCACACTGTCAGCCAGCTATTGGGGGCACGCCTGTAATCTAGTCCCAGCTGGCTGTGGGGCTGCACACAGCCAGTGTGCGGTCCAGTTACACTGCCTCCACGTGAGACAAGGACAGCATTTAAGACCACTGTGGACTACCAACCAGAGCTAGCTACATCACACACCAAAACAGATCTAATAAACAGAGAAACCCAACTACTTCCAATTTTCACAAAATATTTTCTCAAACACCTTCTTTCTACCAAGATTTAAAACAACTAAAACTTAAATTCCACCATTTTATTAAGCATAAAACTCAAAAACCCAAAATTAAAAATAAAAGCTATAAAGCGCCCAGAAATAACCATTTTTATTAATTCCCATGTTTAACACAGACATGTTTTATACTAAAGTCAGGTCTGTATTGATTCATACTCCTAACAGCTGTTTTCATTGTGAAAATTAGAAACTAAAAATCCTTTGTATTTTGAAAACTGGACATTTAGCACTTATTCCTCAAGAAATACTTGCATACTCCAAATGCAGACATAGCTAACGCTGACTGGCGGTGGGAGGGGAGGAGCTGGAGGGCTCTCTTGGTCATACCTGCTGTGATTTCAAAGAGGATTCTGTCAATCTCCATTTCTGCTGCTTCTTCCATTTCTTCCTGATCATCCATGCTTTCAAATGTATCCTCCAGCATCTCCTCTATGATTCCAGCCTGAGTAGAGAACAAAATGCCACCTCCTTCAACATTACATCTACTCCCAGTAACACCCCCAGACAGCACCCAAAGAACGTTCTAGTCTCCTTGAGTCTAGTCCTTTTCCCAGTGATAACAAAAGAAATGCTGGACGATGGCCTCTCTGCAGACAAGACACAAAAGGAAATAGCACTGTAAGTTTGCGGAGGGTTTGAGGTGCAGCTGCTGGAGCAGTTCCGCATCACCCTGACTACAAGAGCAGTCAGAAGGAACACGTGCTGAGAAGGACAGCAAAGACCCTGGAACTGCTTGGAAAGCAGCTGCCCTAACCCTGCAAGCAGGACCTGAGAGGGCAAGGGTTGAAATACAGGATGAAAACCGGCTAGAGGCACAGGAGACACCAGCATGACAAAGGCATGAGCAGGGAGGGACTCCAGAAAATGCTCAAAACCACCCAGCATGTCAGGTCACAGCTGCTGGAATAAGGTTAATCTGGGGTGTACTGGGAAGAAATCAATCGCCAAGCCCTGACTGCCTCCTTGTAAGAGAAGTCAAGGGTTTCTCACCCACAAAACAAGGCCAGGCACTTTACTGGAAGCCTGTGCCTGGCAGCCTGGAGCTGGCGTGATGGCTCAGTTGTAAAACACCCCCAAACCCACCTAGAAACAGGCACTGACAACCCACACCTGTACCCCACACCGTGGGGAGGGAGGGGCTTTAACAGCGGTCAGGTGGCCTCTGAAACTAACTGGCCAGCCAACTTAGCCAGATTGCCGAGCTTCAAGTTCAGGCAGATTCTGTTTCAAAAGAGGAAGTGCAGAGTGGTAGAGGAGGACACCTGATGTCAGCTTCTGCTTCCACATGCACACATCCACACACATGGACACAGCATTAATGCAACAGTGCTCACACACACAGAATTTTTTAAAGGGAGTGCTCTATCTGCATGTACACCTGCACGCCAGAAGAGGGCATCAGATCCCAGGATAGATGGTTGTGAGCCACCATGTGGTTGCTGGAAGTTGAACTCAGGACCCCTCGAAGAGCAGACATACTTTTATCTGTTGCGCTCTCTCTCCAGCCCCACACACAAAATTTTTAAAAAGAAGAAAATAGCAAGGGACCATTATGAGGCACAAACAAATGGCTCTCCAAAGCCCTGCAACTGTCTTGCTTAACAGTGTCCCCACCTCCATATAAGGCCATTCAGAGATCAAGGTAGGACAGAATGCCAATTCCATGTACAACACCTCCTCTCATCAGCTGGCCCTGTCTGGAGGCCAGATCTACAGTTTCTGCCATACCACATCCGAGGGTGGCAGGGACCTATACTTTCCATTTGGTTCTCAGTCTCTCCTTTTTGTAGTTAAAAAAGCCATCAGCAACTACAGCCTGCAGGCCAGATCTGGGGGTTCCCAAACAAAGGATCTGGGCCTTAGTTATTTGTTTCAGTGCCATCTGAGGCTGTGTTTACATGGACAGGCAGTGCTGAGTGGGTACAACGGACATCAGAGCATAACACAATTTATTAATCTAGCACTGCAGAAAACAGAATCACCTTTCTTGCCAGCTTCACCAGTACCCTCACTGCAGACAGTGAAATTAATGTTTCTTTGTCTCTTCCCTCCTGTTAGAACCCACAGACCCTATCACTAGATGTTCTCCATCTGAAGATCTGGGCATGCTTGGGCTTCTTCTCAGCACTTACAATTCCACCCAGCCTCTGCTATACTTTACACACACACACACACACACACACACACACACACACACACACACACACACACAGAAAAAAACTTTGGTTTCACCCCCCCAACTCAGAGGACCTCAGTGGTCTAGAGAGAAAGCAGAACTAGCCCAGTCACCTTCATCATCTCTTTGGACAGCTCCCTCATGGTGGCCTGGATTTCTGGGATCTTCACAAGACTCTGCATGGCCTTCATCACTTCTGTGCTCTTCTGCAGGGAGCCAGCTACTCTTAGGACCGCTGAAAAGGAAAGGCTGCAATCACCCAGGATTGTCCAAAACACAGAATGAAGAATGAGAGCGCTCTAGCAGGTAGGTGGACTGTCAAACTTACCTTATGATATGTTACTTTATGCTATATTACTGTGCTATATGTCTGAGAGATCTTTTTTGAAACTGAGTCCTACTTAGTGGTGTTGGACAGTTTTTATCTCATCTTGACACAATCTGAGATGAGGGAATCTCAATTAAGAAAATGTCTCCGTAAGATTAGGTTATCTCAGAGAGGCAGAGGCAGGCAAATCGCTTTGAGTTCAAGGCCAGCCTGGTCTACAAAGCAAGTCCAGGACAGCCAAGGCTACACAGAGAAACCCTGTCTTGGAAAACAAAAACAACAACATCAAAAAGATTGGACATTTTTTAAAATTAGTGATTGATGGGGGAGGGCCCAGCCCATTGTGGGTGGTACCATTCCTGGGCTGGTGGTCCAGGGTTCTATAAGAAGGCAGGCTGAGGATGCCATGAGATCAAGCCAGATAGCAGCACCCCTCCATAGCTTCTCCATCAGCTGCTGCCTCCAGGTTCCTGCCCTGTCCTGACTTCCCTGAATGGTAAATTGTGCTGTGAAAGCATAAACCAAATAAATCCATTCCTCCCTAACTTGCTTTTGGCTTCAGTGTTTCATCACAACAATAGAAACCCAAACTAAGACAATATATATAATGGTGTGAACTCTCTGAGTATTCACACTTAGAATTGGCCACTGTGCATAGTGACCGGAAGGTCTACAGCTGACCAATAGGGAGGGAGACTGACACCTGGGAACAAGTCACAAATGAATGGGAGGGTTCTAGACTAAGGTTAGGACCACGGCGGAAAAGAGAAGGCTTCCGGCTACACAGCAGCATCTCTCAGCCACTAGATGATGGACAGTGTCTGTTCTGTTAACAGCGTGATGCTGCTAGTCCTCAGAAAAGTGACATCAACAGAGGTAAAATAAAGTTATGCTACAGCTCCTTGCTAGGGAAGAGCCTTCTGTGATCTAACACTGTACACATTTTCTTTCCAAGAAACTATTATAGAAGCATATGACCATTTCCCCTCCGGGTTCACTGCTAAGACGTCAAGAAACGAGTGAGCAACCCTCCCAGTGTGTTATGGAATTTGAAGTTCCTAGGATCACTCACTTAGTAGAAAGCAAGCTGTTCACTGACAGTGACATACTTTTCCTGTACCAGTATCAGTACCTGGTTAAGCCAGGAGGCACTGAAAATTTAAGTCTGGCAGAATCTAGGCCCTAGGAAGCTTTCCTATCTAACAGGAAACATGAGTGAAGAGGGAAATGCCTGGGGCACAGACACTGAGCACCACATGGTCATCCTAGGTTAGGAGGTGTGCTGGTGGCAAAGTCCTTCCTGTCTCTGCCCAGTGGATAGGAAAGAAGGGGAAGTCATTACCAATGAGATCATTAACGGTGATCAAGTGCACTGTATCCTTGGGATGCAAAAATAATTCAATATATACAAAATAATATCACTCCATATTAGTAAAACAAAGGGTAAAAATGGACTTATTTCAACCGATGGAGAAGAATACACCCTTTCATGGTAAAAAACAAAGCAAACAAAAACCATGTAAGAGAGTAGGTAGAGGGGACACATCTCTAATAAAAGACATGTATGGCAAACCTGCAGGAAGAGGAGAGGGCATGGCGGGTCAGGGACCTCAGCACTTCTCCCCCCACCCCTTTAAAGAAGACGTCGACACTAGAGCTTCATGATGCCAGGCAAGGGTTCTACCCCTGAGCTATAATTCCAATAACAGATACTTCTTTTGGAGAAGTTTTGGTTTTGGTTTGTTTTTATTAATAGACAGGGTCTTACTAAATAGCTTAGACTGGCCCAGACCTCACTTTCAACTCATGACAATCCTTCTGTCTTAGTCTCCCAATTACTAGGGTTACAAACAAGCCTGAGCCCCAAGCCCAACTACAACTTTTCAGCATAGTACTGGAAATCCTTGCCATCACAACTACTTGGGAAAAAGAAAATGCATCCCAATAGGAAAGAAAGAAGTGAAATTTCTGTACGTTGACGTCACGATCTTATACTGAGAAATTCTTTAAAAAAAAAAAATTTAAAGAATTAATGAATTCAGTAAGCATGTTGGATAAACAAAAACCAACATATAGAAATCGGGAGCAGTTCTTTCTCTTTGCTTCCTGGCTTCCAGCCATGTTTTACCTCACCTAAAGCTCATAGCAACAGGGCCAAGTAAGCAAGGATGAAAGCCTCCCGAAGTGAGTCAAAATAAACATCCTAGTAAAACAGTGTTGTTTCTACAAACAAATAAGGAACCACCCAGAAAGGAAATAAGGAAAACAATCTCATTCACAATGGGAACATGAAATTTTAAATACTTAGGTACTTTGTCATAAGAAGGTAAATTAGTACAACTACTATGGAAAATATTATGAAGACCACTCCTGTTGGCACATAACTATTATTCCAGCAATTGGGAGGCAGAAACAAGAGGACAACCCTATAATTGAGGGTAGCCTGAACTAGCCTAGGCCACTTACGTTATGTTAGAGCCAGGCTACAAAGCACAACTGTCCCTGTTAGGGCTACTATTGCTGTAATGAGAGACCACGACCAAAAGGGACTTGCTGAGGGAAGGGCTTATTCATTTGGCTTATTTATCCTTCGGCATAGTTCACTGAGGGAAGCCAATGCAAAAACTCAAGCAGGGCAGGAACCTGGAGGCATTGGCGGAGAAGCCATGGAGGGGTGCTGCTTACTGGCTTGATCCTCATGGCATCCTCAGCCTGCCTTCTTATAGAACCTCGGACATCAGCCCAGGAATGGTACCACCCACAACGGGCTGCCCCCGCCTCCATCAATCACTAATTAAGAAAATTCCTTATATGCTTGCCTATAGCCCAGTCTTTCAGGTTTTTTTTTTTTTTTTTTTTTTCCCTGAGACAGGGTTTCTCTGTGTAGCCTTGGCTGTCCTGCACTTGCTTTGTAGACCAGGCTAGCCTCAAACTCACAGAGATACACCTGCCTCTGTCTCTCTGAGTGCTGGGATCACAGGTGTGTGCCACCATACCTGGCTACAGTCTAGTCTTATGCAGGCATTTTCCTAATTGAGGTTCCTTCCTCTCAGATGAAATTAGTTTCAGCAAAGTTTGCCACGAGCTGTACAGGATTGGCAAAAGCAAGCAGCTAAGCTTCCTGGAGGCAGCCCACCATTTTTGGCATGGTCTGCAATGGGTGTATTCTGAGTAAACCAAGGCCCTCAGAAACTTTGCCTCAGAATAGTTTCCCGCTGCTGCTATGCCCCTTTCTGTGCTGCTATTACTGTAGCTCTCAAAAAATCTGACACAGTGTGAGAAGGCCCTCACTGCCTGTGACATGATGTGATCACAGATACTACCTACTCTGGTTGAGCAGACCTCCTGCAGAATCAACATAAGGATATGCCTTCTTAAATAATATTGTCTAGATGAATTAATGATTCCATAATTCCTGAGAATGATTTTATTGGATTTCTGATTTGAGTAATTCAAAGCCCCCACCCCCACCCCACTCTTTGCAGCGCAAGGAAGCAGTAAAAGCCTGTGAACCTCCAGATATCAAGCACACAAATCCCATTAGAGAGAGGGACAGGCCCTGGGTTAAGTCCAGAGATGGCACCAGGAGTCCTGGTTATGCACGATAGATAGATAGATAGATAGATAGATAGATAGATAGATAGATAGATAGATAGATATGTAGCTAGATATGTAGCTAGATATACATATATAGACATATTTTTCTATATATACATATATAGATATATATCTGTCTATGTATATAAACATATTTGTACATATCTGTATCTGTGTGTGTGTATATATATATATATATATTTGTCTAATTAAACAACCTACGTATGTAGGCTGGAGCCCACTGAGATCCACTCCATCCAGATATGTAAATATGTATATATCTGTATGTCTAATTATCTCTAGATATTATCTATATGTGTGTATATATATATATATGTACACACACACACACACACACACACACACACACTGCATGCAGTACATATACTGCATGAATGTGTATGTGTGATGGGGGACCCCTTATCTGTTGAATGAATGTGTATGTGTGAATGAATGAGAACTTTCTTTTTCCTTTCTCTTTCCCATTGGCTCACAGAGGATTAATAAGTTCTGAGCCCAAGCCCTGAGCCAGCTGGCTGACACTTCTTTGGGATCTCTGTGAGTTTGAGGCCAACCTAGTCTACAAAGTGAGTCCAGGACAGCCAAGGTTACACCGAGAGAAAGCCTGTCTCGAAAAACAAAAACAGCAACAAAAAGTCAAGAACTTTTCCATTTGCCTAAGCCCCTTCTACAGTCTGCTGTCACTCAGTGAGGTGGGGGTGGGGAAACACTAGCTAGAGAAAACAGCCTTCGCTGCAGGGGAGCAAGAAAACCTAAATAGCTTAGTCTGAGGTCTGAGTCCCTGTTTCTTCTCTTTTTGATCTCCTAGTGGATCCACTAGTGGAAGCTCCAGAGAGTCGTTTCAGAGTTTCTTGCCAGTTGCAGAGTACTGGCCCCTAAAGAGTTAAACTGTCTGCTTGCTACTGTTCTCATCATACACAAAGCCCACCTGCCTCAGTTTCTCCCCTGGACCCATAAAAGCTGGACTTTGACCCAAGTTGACATAAAACTAGCTAGCACAAAGACAAAGTCTCACACAACAACAAAAACACAATAAAATGGTATGAAAGTTCTTAAAAAAAAAAAACAAAAAACAAAAAACAAAACTAAGAGCATGTGACCTAGTAACCCTACTCCCAGGTATATATTAAAATAAGTGAAATGAGAATGTCAAAGGATACCTGAATTCCCAAGTTCACTGCTGCCTTACAATAATCAAGACATGGGCACAAATTTACATGCTCATCAACAAACAAATAAAAAAACTATAAACTTGTTTGGTTTGAATCTCAAGTGTCATTCTCTCCACCTTGACCCCCACCCCCAGCATCCATCTGCTCTCGCTGAGTTTTAAATTGGATGCCTAGGACTGGCACTATCTGGGATTATCTGGAACCTTTGGGAAATGGGGTCTGTCTGACAGAAGGGTTACTGAGAGAGGCCCTTTGCAGGCTAGATCCAGCCCCTCGTTTCTGTCTCCGTCTCTGAAACCTCTCTATTTTGACGTGCTCTGCCATGCCCTCCCTGCCTTAATGAACTGAATGTCTTAGAGAGTCAAAATAAACCTGTCATCCATAGGTCAGGTGTCCTGGTCACAGTGACACTGAACTAATACAACATGGCAGAATACTACACTCAGCCTGAAAAGGAGGAAGTCCTGTCACTCATCACATGGATAAATGTGGAAAACAATCATCAGTGCAATAAAGCAGACATGGAAACAGATGACACATGCAACACCTACATCACAGGAGAGAACAATGGCTCTATCAAATGGCTTACAGAAGACGCCAGGCAGGAGGGGCTTCGAAGGGGCATATGAAGTACTGCTCACCAAAGGGCAGCAAGTGTCCCAGCGCCAGCAGCAATCACTTTTGGAATGCACTGCATGACAGGGTAACAACAGTCAATAATAACATGCCTCAAGTTAACAGAGCAGGGCTAGAGGCACAGCCCGGGGCAGAGGGCCTACTCAGCATCTGCACAGCCTGGGTTGAACCCTCGGCAGGGGAACAATGTTAAAAAGCCAGGCAACAGAGATGAGGAATACACTAAATGACCTGGCAGATCAAAGCCACACTTTACCCTGGGAATATTTGTAATCATGGTCTGCCAATCGGAAAATAAATAAATGCATGTCAAGTACATGGGAAAGTCTTTCATCCGAGGCTGTGGACGCACATACATGTGCATGTGCGTGTGTGTAAAATAAAATAATGTTAGGCTAAAATCAAAATACTGCAGGGTAACTAAGACGGTGCTCTAAGAGGAGTTATGGTGAAGAGGGGGCTGTGGCCCCAAGGGTGACAGTCTGCCAGGAACACAGAAAGAGAACTAGGACAAAGAGAACTACGCTCTCCTATGTGGGGACAGAACCGTGATTACTCACAGAAAGTAGACAATACCTGTAGCTGTTTCAAAATCACACGGGACATGGAGAAGGTGAGTTCTCAGGACATTCATGCCAGAAGTACAGGCACAACGAGACAGTGATCTTCCACACACAGTCATCTTCCCAAGGCCAAGGCCACCATGAGTCTGTACTATGTTACCCCCAGAGTGACCCCACCGTCCTCTCCTGTAACAGTTGCCAGGTTCTGTGTGCACAGAAAGGGGGGGTTGATGCCAAAAGAAGGTATGAACATTTCATTTAATAGGTTTCTGTTGTATTTTTAAATAACAAGCCCATACTCCACATACTTAGATATGCGCAATTGTTCTCTAGCCTTTGTTAGGAGGTGTGTTTAAGGCTCATGCATTGTAACCTATGTCAGAATTTTCTCCATTTTTAAGGATGAGCATTATTTTGTATGCCCATAGTGTGTGTCTACAAGTATGTGCATTGTGCATGCTCTGAATACATGAAGAAGTCATGGGTTTGTCGAAATTGCTATTCACTTTATTTATTTATTTATTTATTTTTTGAGACAGGGTCTCTCAGTGAACATGAAGCTTGCTGTTTTGGCTAGGCTGGCTGGCCAGGGAGCTCCTGGGATCTCTCTGTCTCTTAACAGCCTCCACACTGTGCTAGGGTTACAGGTATGAGTGCTCACGCTCAGCTATTTAGTGGGTGCTGGGAATGTAAACTCATGTCCTCTTGTTTGTACAGCAAGCACTTTTACCCAGTGAGCCATCTCCCTTGCCCCAAGGCTGAAAAATATCTTAACGTGTGTATGCAACATTTTATTTATCTCTCCATCCACCAATGGGCACTTACATTGTTTCCACCTTTTGGCTATTACAAATCACTAGAAACATGATGGTAGACATATCTGTCATGCCTCTGCTTCCAGTTCTCTGGTACACACCCAGAAGTAGAACTGCCAGAACATATGGTAATTCTATTCCTACCCTACCTTTGAACCTCTTCCTTAACTCTTGCCCCCAATCAAAACATGCTCATCATCTGTCTTTTTCTGCAAGCAGCTGCTGTCAGAAAGCAGTTGCTTGCTGAGTATCTAATCACGACAATACATTAATAGCTGACAAGGTTTAGCATCACCCACCTGGGGGACAGCTACATTTTAACAGGAGAACATCTTAAAGTTAAAAAAAATAAAATAAATCACTTCAGAGCAGTCCCAGGCTGGGGCTGAATGAAGGGCACGGGGGCCCCAACTGACAAGCAATGTTTGGGAACTCTGGTTATACCCCTTCCTAGTTACCAGTCCTAGAATGGAGACTTCTCTTTGCTTCCTCCTTGGGTTCTATCCTGTTATCCCTCAGCTGTATCAAATTTTTCAACATACAACACTCCACCATAGTCACTGATGTCAAGGAGCTTGCCTGGGAGTTTGTCAATCCCAACTGGAACCTTTCTGTCGTAGAGGTATGTTTTTCTCCTGAGTTATCAGAGTCCTTCACTAACAGCTCTGCAATCTTGCCAGGTTCCAAAGCTCACCTCCCTCAAACTTGTTTAACCTTCACTAAGGCCTTTCCACTCCACATCTGGATTCATTTTTGTATTCTATACACTGATTGAGATTCTCGTTACATTTCATTTCCTCTCAGGCCCTAAGGCCTCCATCTTTACCATTATCCTGCACCTTCAGTCTGTGCTCACAATGGCCCAGCGTTCCCCATACCTGCAAAATGAAGTTAGAATCCTTCAACCTAACTCTGAGAACTGACTTCAATCCTCCTTTACAGCCCCACTTTGCAACTTTTTCCTTAGTGCACTCCTGTCAAACTGTCTCCTGAACACAGCCTGAAATATTTCAGCTGTCTTTGCACAGTTACTCCTTCCACTCAGATACCTCCCTCATTCTCCCCAAAATATCTCACCTCTCAACTCCCACTACCCTTTATCTGCACTGTCACTACAACACCTCAAGCTTGTCTTTAAAAACCAGTCTCCTAATAGCTGCAAAAACAATATTCTGCACCTCACTGCCCATCCTTTCCAGACACCTCTGCACCTCCTGCTTAGTATCCCAAACTCCCCGGTCCTCCTTTTGTGTTGCAAACATCCTGATCTCCCGACCCCAGGGCCTTTACACATACAGTCCTCTCAGGAGTAAGTACCCCACACACTCACGCACTCAGCCTCATATCCTGCTTCAGACTTCATCAGGGCCTGAAAGACACCTCCTTGATTTTTACTTCCCCTTTACAGCCTTATGGTATCTATCAGTTTACAATTATAAACATATATTGATTTAATCGAGCTTACTGGTTTCTTACTAAATTTATTCAAATTAGTAACTTTCTACTTGATTCCTAAAATAATTGTGCTTGTACCTTTCAAAATTTTAAGCCCAATAGCAAAAAAAAAAAAAAAAAAAAAAAAAAGGAGAGGGACAACAAGATGGTCCCATGTGCAAAGGCACCTGCCAACAAACTGATGACCTGATTCCATCCCTGGGATCCATATGACAGAGGGCTGACTCCCAAAAGAACAGTTCTCTGACGTTCACATGTGTGTTGTGGCATGTATGTTCCCCAACACATGCACAGTAAGTAAATATATAAGAAAGTAAATGTAATACTTCTTGATGTTGCTTAAGGAAAGAGGGCTCAGCCCGTAAGAGCACTTTGCTGCTTTTGCAGATAACCTGGATTTGTTCCCTAACACCTACATGGCAGCTCACAATTGTCTTAACTCTAGTTCCAGGGGATCAGATACCTTCCTCTGGCCTCCATGGCATCAGACATGCCATGGTGTACAAACATACATACAGGAAAGAAAAACATTCATGCTTATAATAAATAAATAAATTCTTAAAAAAAAAAAAAGTAAAGACTGTAGGAGAAATAAAGAAAGAAAGAATTTGTATGAAAAGATCAAGTAGGGGACTCATGGAGCCTACACTAAACCAGCCTGAGCCACTTCTCCCCTCCTGCCTCCCATTCCTCACCTATTTCTTTTCTGTTTGTTTGAGACAAGGTTTCTCTATGTGGTCCTGGTGGACTCTGTGGGACCAGGCTGGCCTCAAACTCACAAACATCTTCCTGTTTCTGCCTCTTGAGTGTTGGGATTAAAGGAGTGCACCACCATGGATCTGAAAATAATTATCTTCAAAATAAAATATGACTAGAAAATTAAAAGATCAGTCTGAAAAATCCAACAAATGACTAAAATCACTTGCTTTCAGAAGCAAAGACAGTAAAAAGGAAACATACACAAAAGAACTAAAAGGTTCAAGTTCCCAAACGGAAATGACCACGCTGGAACAGCTACAGAAGAACTCTTCCTCTTAGAAGCCCACAGGAGGACAGATGCAATGGTGTCTCAGATTGCCAAAGGGAATACAGGAACTAGGTGAGGATAAGAAAGCACTTTTAAGCTAACAACTGATACCTACAATCGACCAGGCTATTTACTCTAGTTTTGAAGAGACTTAGATTTTACCATAATAAGGAATGAAAAAGAAAACAATTCAGAAGACTCAACTCAGAAATACTTATTACAACAAGTGAAATTCTTCCCTCAATCCAACCCCTCAGCTGGAACATCTTTTCTGATCTGTGTTACCCACCTATACTTATTTACACATTTGCACAAGCATATACTCAATTTACCCTCAGGGTACATGCTTACATACTGCCTACAGCCTTACTTTCTTATGAAAACGGCATCCCTAGCAGCTTTCTGTTGGCTGAGTACCACGTCAAGCTTGAATATGCCATAATTTATTATTCAATCCCTTACTGAAGAAAAACAAAATGCTATCAGCTCCCCTATTGGCAATGTCTTTCCAATGTTGACTTTAATATATGCATTTTACTAACTAGGTAAATTTTTCTGATGTTTACAAATATGAACAATTACAAAATTAATGCAAGCGGGGCACATATCTGTAATCCTAGCACTCAGGAAGGCAGATGCAGGCAGATCTCTGTGAGTTCGAGGTCAGCCTGGTCTACAAAGTGAGTTCAGGACAGAGAAACCTTGTCTCAAAAAAAAAAAAAAAAAAAACAAAAAAAAAAAAAATGAAAAAAAAAAAAAAAAAAAAAAAAAAAAAAAAAAAAAAAGCTCAAAACCAAACAAATTCACATTAATGACAAAAATGTATGAGATGCTTCATTTAAACTATTACTTATAATGTGGGTGATAATTTGGGTAAACTCTGAAGAGCCATGTGTCTGTACAAGGTCTTGTATTGTTTGCAACACTTTTTCCCTCTATTAAGACTAATGCTATCTCAATTTAGATCCCTTATCTAACAGGTATCTGGGAAATTTTATTCTTCATTTGAATGTCCTTTAGGAATCTATACTTTATGTATAAATTCTTGCATTCAATGGGACTTACTTAGTAAGGCCATTTACACAAGAGGTTCCGCTCCATTTTTTTTTTCTTTTTAATTGTTGTTCTTTTGAAACAGGGTCTTACTATGTAGCCCAGGCTGTCCTGGAATTGGCTATGTAGACCAGGTGGCCTCCAACTCCCGGACAACCACCTGCCTCTGTCTCTCAGATGCAGAGATTAAAGGTGTGCATCATCTTGCCTGACCTGGACTTTATTCTTTCCATATTATACTGCTCTGATTAAATTTGGCACCAAGTCCAGAAATGCTAATAAGGAAGTTAAAATCTCATGAAAGTAAATGATTATAGCATGACCCACAGACATATATGTCAAGTTTATAAACAGTAATGAAAGATATTATGATAATGAAAACAAGGACTGGGGATATAGCTCAGTGGTATATAACTTGCCTAACCAAAACAAGGCTATGTTTAATTCCTAACACCACTTAAAAAAATTAAAAACAACCAAATAAGTTAATTTCATTAGAAATTAATTACTTAAAAGAGTTATAAGGAAACTGGGTTTGGCAGAACAAGCCTTTAATCCCAGCACTTGAGAGGCAGAGGCAGGCAGTTCTCTGTGAGTTTGAGGCCACCCTGGTTCCGGGATAACCAAGGCTATACAAAGAAGCCCTGTCTTGTAAAAAGAGAAGAGTTATAAGGAAATTTAAGGCACTATAATGATGTGTTGTTGAGGTAAGCTTTAGAAAAGGCTTTATAAAGCCAGGCACGGTGGTGCACACCTGTAATCCCAGTACTCAGGGAGGCAGAGGCAGGCAGATCTCTGTGAGACTGAGGCCAGCCTGGTCTACAAAGCAAGTCCAGGACAGCCAAGGCTACACAGAGAAACCCTCTCTCGAAAAACCAAAGAGGAAAAAGAGGAGGAGGAAGAGGAGGAGGAAAGAAGGTTTTACTATGTTCCTAACATCTTAACTGAGATCTGTAGGACAAGGACCAATCATTTTAAGTGATGGGGGCACTGTGTACTTGCAAAGAGATCACCAAATGTGAAGGTTCTAAGATAAGAATAAGCTGATCCAGTTCCAGGGACAGGAAGAGCTGGTACAGATGGATGCAGGGAAGAAGGGAAACAAGAAAGAGATGAGGCTAGAGTACAAAGGACTTTCAAGATTAAACAGAATCTAAATTTTAATTAAATGCAAAGAGAAGCCATATTTTAAACAGGACACTCAAAAGCACATTCTCATGTTATGAAGAACATTCACGTGTTGGTTAGAGTATGGACTATAGCTGAACGTACACATTTAATATATTCTAACTTCTAAATAAAAACTTTATGTAGATTCATTATTTCAAAACCACTGGCAAAAAAGTTAACAAAATAACAGTAACAACTATATTTTACATTTGTTGAGTACCCTATTTAGGACAATGTAAGGAAACCAGTGTTGACAGCGACAATGACAACAGCATTTATTAGGGGTGTAAGGTACCTGGGCCTTACCCAGCTGGTTCTTCATGCCCATGAGCACAGAGTTCATGTGTGCTTTGGATGCATAGAGCTTGCTCACAGCCTTCCTTGACCTGATCATCTCCTTGGCCAGGACCACACAGACTTCCTTTTGGCCCTTCTTGGCTGCATCTTTCACAGACCGTTTTACTTTCTCCTCTTCTCTTTGGATATCTAAATTTAGAACAGAATATCAAAAACCATAGGTAAGGGCTGGAGAGATATTCCTGCAGCTATGTACTTGCTGCTCAATCTTGAGACCAGAGTTCAGACCCCAGGGTCCACAGCAGGGGGTCTCACAACGCCTCTCGCTCCAGCTGCAAGGAATCTGATACCCTCTTTTGGCCTCTTTGGCCACCCACATATACGTATGCGCGCACACACACACACACACACACACACACACACACACACACACACACGGAAGAGCAAATTAGGCTTCGAAACACTCAAAACTGTTTTTATTATAGTCTAAATGTATCTATCTGTAAGTAGGAAATTATCAGAGGATACAAACAAAGTAAAAATAATATATGGGTATTTATTATTTCCTGAAACAAGACAATAAACAGAAATATAACCCTACTGTACCTAAAAACTTTCAATACCTTTTGTGAGCCTGCGCTAACACTGCTTTGGCACGCACTGTCTATGCATCCCAGAGCTTATTCTGACAATCAGTATGTAGCTTTCTTCCAAGTATGAGAATACAATCTCTGAACAGCAATTGCTGAAAACCTACAACTTAAGGAGAACCTGAACACACTGAAGCACTGTATCAGCATCAACTAGAGTTTAGACATGTCTGTATTATATGCTTAATAACCATTAAAAACTTTTGCATTTTAAAAACTGGGGCAAAATGTGCAAATACAATTTACCATCTTAACCAGTCTACAATTTTCCATGACAGAGTTCTGAGAGGAGGATCAGGAGATGAAAATAGAAAGATAGAAGACAGAGGAGATAATGAAGTTTGTGATCAGGAGAGCTTTCACAAGCTATGTCTTATGCCAAGCAAGCTTGTTAGGAATTGCAGCATCTTATATACTATTTCTAGGGGAGAAGCAAAATAGCAGAAACTATTATACAGTGGGAATAAGTCAGCAAGAAGCTAATCAAACAGTGTTGCACATACAGAACATGGGTATCTCAAGGCCACTGCAGATGGAGCACACAATGGCCTTGGGAAAGACAACCTTGTGGTGGGAAGAGTTGCTTTCCCAGAATCTGAAACCAAAGCTCCTTCAGGGGCCTTGAGGTTTTCTCCCTCCAGCATGATGCCTGCTGATAGACTAGCTCAACAAATTCAAGGCTGAATCAGGACATGTTATACAGGTGTGGGCTAATCGACCACCCTGTTTCTTCAAACTGACCAACTCTAAACTAGGGGAGGAAATCTCAAGAAACTTCAAAAACTCCAACCTTTAAGAAGAGACTAAATTTTTTAGCTTCCCAAATTCCACCTCAGCTTTGCAGAAGGTCTTTTTCTCTGTGTCTGCTTCTATCTGTAGTGTTTGTAATTTCTCCATTGCTACCTGTCACACTCCAGATTTTTTTTCTGCATTTAAATTCTTTAACTGGCAGAGAAAATGAACTTGATCAAGACCCCTAGATTGTAAGATTGTATCAGTGTTAGCTAAAAAGATCCAACTTCATTTTGGAGGAGGAAGTACCATAAAAACAAATATTTTTGTTTTAGAAAAAGCAAGCAGCTTCTACACCGGGCACCACTCAGTGGCAACATCCTATTCTATAGCACTTGGAAAAGACTTGGAGGACATTCAAGTCATTTTTCAGGGTTTAAGTATGATGATACACATCTGTAATCCCAACATTCAAGAGGCAGAGGTAGAAGGATCATGATTCTAACTCAGCTTGGGCTAATTTACCCTCAAAAGAAAGTTGTTGTAAAAATCCAGGTGTAGTTGTTTTGTATGTTGTGAAAATTAGAAAGAAAGGGTGTATCAAGGACCCCTACATTCTCCATCTTCAGACTGCCCTGAAACCCTGGGGTCAAGAAGCACCATTTTCATTTCTGTTTCCTAAGATTATTAACAAACACAAAGAAACAGGAAATCTTACATCCTAAAATAAGTCTCATACGGCCAGGAGGGAGAGTCATTTCAAGATGGTGTTGAACTTGACTTCTTAGTATTGTATTAAGTATTATTACATATTGTTTATAAGGTTTATCAGATGGCAGGTTTCTTGTAACTATCTTTTGTTGAGAGAATATCTTGTCCATTATATAGATTCATTACCTGTCAATTAAAAAAAAAAAACCTATGGCTAATAGTATAGATAGAATAGAAGGTGGGGCATCTGGCAGACAGAAAAGATGCTGGGATACAGCTAGGCACAGGAGATTAGTTTGACAAGATGTGAAAAGGACAGATACATGGTACCTGAGCACAGGTAACCAGCCACGTGGCAGAATGTAAATTAGAATATATGGGTTGTTTTAAGTTATGAGCTAGTTAGAGAAGGACCTAGCTATATGGCCTAGGTATTTGTACATAATATTTTGAGTCTCATGAGTTTTTGTTCTGGGAGTTTGGGGCTGGGAAGAAAAACCACTACAACAATCTTTGGCTTTGATTTAAAGATATGCTAGCTTACTGAATGAGTCAGAAAGTATAAGGTTACTGTGTAATTCATATGCTGATTTCTGTAACTTCCTACTCCATATTGGTTGCAATCTCTAGTCTGAGAATCTCCTGTCTTAATGTTGTGTAAACAATGCTCCTCAACTATCCCCTGATATGTCAATAAAGCAGCTTACAGCCAATCACTGAACAGGGGAGAGAATACAGCTGGACTTCCTGCCAGCCAGGGGAGGAGGAGTTAGAAAAGGAAGTAGGGGATTCAGCCAAGGGAGAGGTCCGGGTGACATCAGGAGAGGAGCTTCAGCAGGCAGGGAAAGCTACAAAGTGCAAGTATCTCTGAGATACATGCTTAGAGGAAACCAGATTATCTTAAAGGTTTAAGAACAAATAACTGCTCAGTTTTTGTGCTGTGAAGCTTGTTAAAATAACAGTCTCAATTATTTGTGTGATAGCCAAGTTAAGAGAGAAATCAAGAAACACAGTTTTATAAAAATAACTTTAACAAGAAAGTCCTGTGTACATTTTTTGTAAGTTCAAGAACTGGTATTAGCTCTTCCTTGAATGTTCAGTAGAATTCATCAGTGAAGCCATTAGGTCCAAAGATTATTTTCTGGTTGAAATATTCTTTGATCATTGACTTAAAGATCAAGGTTGACTGAGACTTGATTTAGGGGCAAACACTGAGTCTATCTGGAAAACGTTCCATGCATACCTGAGGAAAATGCACATTCTGCTGTTGTTGGCAATTTTGTATATGTATAAATAAATATAGCTAGTTTCCTCCATTGTTCTAATACATTTCTTTACTTAAATGTTTGGAATAATGAAGTCTCCAATTATTATTAACATCCTATTAATTCCTTCAACACTTTTCCATTTTATACGTTAAGGGTACATAGATAGGAAATGTATATGATCAGGCAGATGTTCTATTAGAACTTTTATTAATATAATATGCTCTTTGTCTCAGGAAGTTTTTAATGTTTTAAAGTTTGATTTAGCTGACATTTGTACAGTTATATCTATTCTCTTGGTTAATACTGTAGCACAGTACTTTTTTCTATCCTTTCACTCTCAATCTATTTGTGTCTTTGGATTTAAAGTGAGTTTCCTGTAGACAACATAAAGGGTTGGTTTTTTTTTTTCTTTCTGTTTTTGTTTTTGTTTGTTTCTTGAGACAGGGTTTCTCTGTATAGCCTTCGCTGTCTTGGACTTGTTTTGTAGACCAGGCTGGCCTCGAACTCAGAGATCCACTGCCTCTACCTCCCTTAGTACTGGGATTACAGGCGTGTGTCACTGCACTCGGCTGATAACATACAGTTAAATCATGATCTCTAATGCATTCTGACAATCTCTTTTGATTAAGAAGTTTAGCCCACTTATATTATAAAAAAATTAAATCCAGGCATTGTGATTCATGCCTTTAATACTAACCCTCTAGAGGTGAAGCACAAGTCAGATGAGCAAACATATAGAAAGCTGGGCCTCTACTCTGCCTGGGCTATGCATACACACATCCCTCTCCTAACAAAGTACCTAGCAACCCAGGATCCTCATCTGCATCAGGCTGCATAAAACTGGCTCCAAACAAGGAAATAAGTCTCACCTCCTTAGCAACCTTTAATAGTTCCCCTTCTGTGAACAGCTTCCTTTCAAATATGTTCCAGGACATAGCTGGCAAAAAGGCAGGATCCTGAACTAGTTTTGGGTGCAAGGATAATAAGACAAACTGTCTTCTGAGTGAACTTTTAGGGAAAAAAAAAATCTCATGCCTGTGTATGTTGGGCATATAATTAAGATCAGCTGCATCACCACAGGCCGTATGCGATACCAATGAACTATCTGTGCTAATAGCATTCATTTTATTTCTGCATCTAATATGTCATAATGCATTATTATAAACAATTTTTAAAGAAATAATGAAAGGAAGAAAATATTCTTTACTTGCATATCTAAAACGCTTCATTCTTTGTGTGTATCTAGGTTTGTATTTGGCATGATTTACCTTTGGCCCACAATTTCTCTATTTTCTTATATTTACATATATGTGTGTTTACCAACAGAGTTCATGTGCAGAGTTCATGGAGGAGAGAACAGGCCATCAGATCCTTGGAGTTAGAGAATCAACCCCAGGTGCTCTGCAAGAGCAGTAAGTGCTTTTAGTCTCTAAGCCATTTCTCCAGCCCCAACCTAGTTTCTTTAATATTTTGTATTCTGGCAAGAGGCTCACCTTTTGCTTAAAAAAATATTTAACTTCACTTTTACCTGTGAATGCTATTTTCATTTTTTAGATTTTTCTTTCTTTCTATTTTTTATTCTTATTTATTTATTTATTTACTTGTTTGTTTGTTTGTTTATGGTTTTTCAGGGCAGGGGTTTCTTTGTGCAACCCTGGGTAACTCACTCTGTAGACCAGGCTGGCCTTGAACTCAGAGATCCACTTGCCTCTGCCTTGTAATCCCATTACAAGTTCTGGGATTAAAGGCATGCATAACCACCACCTGACTTAGATATAGAAATTTAGGATAAAACTTTTTCTTCTACCATATTAAAGATGTTCTTTCTGGTTTATGACATTTCTGATAATAAGTTTTTGCCATTCTTATTGTTTTCTGTATTTCCTTACTTAGAGGAGTTGCAGTCTGAACTCAGGGCCTCACACACTTCAGGCAGATGCTCTACTACTGTTTCCTATATTTTAATGTGTCTCTTTTTAGGCTGTCTGTCCATGCTTCAGTAAACTAAACATGCTTTGATCATGTTTTTCTCTAATTGATTCGGCTTTGGGTTTTTTTGTTTTGTTTTGTTTTGGCTATACAGGTTTACTGAAAATAGTGAGCTACAATTTCATCTGATCTCTTGACTCTTCTGATGCTCAAATTATATGTATCAGACAACTTACCATAACTCCACCGATCACAGCAGCTCTGTTGGCTTGGTTTGTTGTCTTCTCTCTCTCTCTCTCTCTCTCTCTCTCTCTCTCTCTCTCCCCCTCCCTCCCTCTCTCACGCTGCTTTGTAAGCTAGTTAAAAATTAATTTTTACAGAGTTTAAATTAAGATAGCCTGCATGGATGGGCAATACTTCCCCCAGAAGATATGGGGTTATTAAGTAAAAATCTCAGTGCCAGATTTGCTTGTGGTATCAGGGAGACCCCAGAAGTATTATAAATAACACAGGCTATTGCCATTACTTTTTGGCTGTCCACCAGAACTAGATGATAAAACCTTACTGCTGAAGCAGGACATATTTTGGCCAAAAGACATAGAGGAATCAAGCTAGAACTGACCTGGTAACTTCCTCCCTAACTTGCTAGCTTCACAGTGCTGGAAAGTACTATGCAGGCCCCTGTGGGTTGGGAAGGAAGCCATCACTATTATTATTCAGCAGCAAAACCTGCATACTACAATACTGACCTGCCAAGCAAGATATTTTCACTAGTTTAATAATGGCACAAAGGATACTGGGGTAATTAATAGCTTTGGGGTTGGATTTGACATCTCATCCATAGGGAAAAATTAATACTTGGTACTTTAAACCTTGGCAAAAGACTAGGGCTTGGGATGTCTAGGCCCTATAGAATAAGCTACTTCTGATGGCTTGCTAAATAATCATGTTGATAGATTTGTGCTGCCCTCTACCTTGGCCTCATAACGTGGGACTCAAAACTGGTCAAAATGCTGAGAATAAATGACTATTAAGGGCTGGAGAGATGACTCAGTGGTTAAGAGCACTGACTGCTCTTCCAGAGGTCCTGAGTTCAATTCCCAGCAACTACATGGTGGCTCACAACCATCTGTAATGGAACCTGATTCCCTCTTCTGGTGTGCGTGAAAACAGAGCATTCATATACATAAAATAAATAAATCTTAAAAAAAAAAATGACTATTAAGTGTTCGGCCCTAAATGGGACAGCTATATTAACATGTCATCCAAAGCTCAGGGAACACAGCAGAAGAACAGGTGAAAAGAACATAAGCATGTAGAGGAGTACCATGAAATAATACTCTTCTGGACATGACAAAGATACTGCACACATGAACTCACTACAGCTATGGATGCCTACACAGACTTGCACAAGATCAGGCCAATAAAACCAGTCAACATTCCAAAAAACAGTACTAATTGGACTACATGAATTACAGGGGGAGGGGGCTGTGGATGCACATAGGAAGTGGGGGATTGCCTGAGGGCAATGGGAGGGGAACCTGAGGTTGAGTATAATCAAGACACATTGCTTATACGTATACAACTGTTAAAAAGAAAATAAAATAAATCTTAGTTTCAGCATTATCATTTTTGGTCACTCACCTTATTTTCAAATAGAACTAAAAAAAAAAAAAAACAACTTTTATTTAGAAATATATTGTTCCCAATTTAAAGTTATGCTAAAATATGCAGAGGGTAGAGATAATGGGATTGCATTGTTTTCTTATGCATAACTTATTTAAACTCCATAAAAGACTTTTGTTTGCAGGACTATATTGCTCTTACAATATAGTCTGTTTCAATCATTATCCTTTTTATTCTGAGTATAGAATCAGAAAACAAAGTAATAAGAACATCTACATATAATTAGAATTAACTGTCTTATAACGTATAGTTAAGTTTGCTTTTGTGCACTGAATTGCAATATAGAATTAGAGTATAGAATAGAAAACATAAAATAGCAATTTACCTCGTATTTGCCTGTCAACAACTCTCATTTCCTTTCTGATCTTCAATGACCATTCATTGACCTAGGGAAAATTTTAAATAGGAAATTATCAGAAAAGCAAACACTCCTAGTCAATTTTGCACATTCTTAAGAATTCTATATTAATACACATTGAGTTTAGACACAATTCTTTGTTTTGTTTTGTTTTAATTTTGAAGAAAGACTTTATGGTTTTTGTTGTTGGGTTTTGTTTTTTGGTTTTGGGGTTTTTGTTTTGTTTTGTTTTGTTTTTTTGGCTTTTGAAAATAGGGTTTCTCTGTGCAGCCCTGGCTGTCCTAGAACTTACTCTGTAGACCAGGCTGGCCTCAAACTCGTAGAGATTCACCTGCCTCTGCCTCCCGAGCGCTGGAATCAAAGGTGTGTGACCACTGCCAGGCCTAGGGCCATGATTTATTTTTGTATCTTTGGGTACACTACATGGGCAAGGACAGTCTTGGAGCATCAGAAGATTTGCATCTTTTACACAGAATTTTACACAGAATTACTTTTAAAACTACTCTGCATGTGTCCTGAGAACTCATCTTTTATATATTATTTTTCTTCCTGTCAGGTTAAAGCCTGAGGCACTGAATGTAGCCAACTGGAGATACTGGTGTAGCTAACTCTAGCACATTCTCATGCCAGTGAATTGTTTCTCCGCCCCTCTCCTTTTTTTTTTCCCAAAAACATTGAAGGAAAATTTGAGGTGACAGCTGATGGGTCATTAAAAGCAAACTTTTTTTAAATTACTGTGTGCTTTTTGGCACATGACTCAGAAGAACTTAGTGACATTGCTACTTCAATGCCCTTCCATTTACCAACTACTTCCTGTTAGGTTTTTCAGTACTTACATCTAATCAAAAAAATCTATATTAATTCTACAGGAATTCTTCATCCACAGGTACATATATCTGCATTTTGAAATTCCTATCATAGCCAGTTGTAGTGGTGCACATCAGTAATCCCAGCACTCAAGGGAGGCAGAGGAAGGTGGATCTCTGTGAGTTCGAACCAGCCTGGTCCACAAATAGAGTCCAGGACAGTCCAAACTACACAGAGAAACTCTGTCTTAAAAAACAACAAAATTCCTATTCTTAGAATATGTATTTCCATAACATTTCAAGTTTAATATCTAATAACATGGCATCTATTTACACACACACAAATAAAAAGCATAAATAAAACGATAAGGGAATACAATTTTTAAATTAATAATCAGGTTAGATTTACATACATTTTAAGTGAAATTCATATAATATGCAACTAATCATGTTAAAATATATAATTGATGGTGAAATTTAGTGCGACTTGCTGTCAATCCTTAAAACCTTTTCATCACCTCGAAACACAGTACACACCTTAAATAATCCCTTATCTCTCCATCTACAGACTCCTTGGCAACCAATAATTTGCTTTCTGTCTTTACAGAACTGGCTATTCTGAATATTTCATATGAAAGTATTCATACAACATGTCTCACTTTCATTCCATTATATGTATATACCACAAACTTGTTTCTCTCTTTATCTGCTGATGGCCATCTGAGTTTGCTGTTACCTTTTGGCTACTGCTAATATTTATATATAAATAAAAAAATACCAATTAAAGCCACATGACTTTAATCTCAGCATTTGGGAGGCAGAGATGGGCACGTCTCTATGCGTTCAAGGCCAGCCTGGTCTACAAAGGGAGTTCCAGGACAGTCAAGGATACACAGAGAAAACCCTGTCTTAAAAAACGAAAACAATTTAACTGTACTAAGACAGCTCAAATGACACTTAGCATTTTACATGTTTCCAGATGATTTTAAAATTCTTTCAGAAACACAGCCTGAGTCCAGGAGCCCAGTAAATGTATCAAATAAGTTTCATAATTGTAGGGATACAGAAAACAAAATTCAAAACAGATAAAAAGGAATTTCAAAAAATATTAAATACTTAGTTGCAACAGTATTTTATATACAAATCAGAGGTAGTTAAATAAGTGAGAGTTTAAGAAATGCAGTAATAAATTCTTTTTTTAATTCTTTATTAATTACACTTTATTCACTTTGTATCCTCAGTAATAAATTCTTAAAATCAATTAGTAAGTTAGACTATGCTGTGAAAATGATAATGGTCCTACAGAAAGTTTCAGACCATCAAGAAAAGTGCTTTATTCAAATTCATTCACTGAGTCTATTATATGTCAGACCAAACTAGGTGAAAGAACTGCAACCAGCAAGAAGGCATCACCTATAGCCAGTGCTGAGACAAATGATACACAGAAACCAATTATCCAAATTCCTGTTCCACCAATCCCTGAAGCTAATTCCTGGTAGATCAAAAACACAAATATAAAACGAAAACCTGTTATACCAGTGAAATGGAAGGCTAGTGATGCAGCTCAATGGTAGAAGGCTTGCCCACCCACCATGAAGCCCTCTCTTCAAGCTCCAGATCTAAAGGAGGAGAATATATTCATGATGTCAAGTTCAAGAAGGGTGCCTTAAGATACAAGAAATGTGAAACACAGAAAGAAAGAAAGAAAAGAAAGAGAGAGAGAGAAAGAGAGAGAGAGAGAAAGGAAGGAAGGAAGGAAGGAAGGAAGGAAGGAAGGAAAAGAAAGAGAGGGAGAGGGAGGGAGGAAAGAAGGAAGGAAGGAAGGAAAGCAAAGAAACAAAGGAAAAGAAGAGGAAAGAAAAGAAGATATCGATGGCCCAGTAGTTAGGATGCACACTGTTCTTGCTGAGATGGCCCA
>NW_026596240.1:871751-894636 GCF_907164565.1 Psammomys obesus | reverse complement strand
GATGGCCCAGTAGTTAGGATGCACACTGTTCTTGCTGAGATGGCCCAGTAGTTAGGATGCATACTGTTCTTGCTGAGGCCCTGGATTCCCAGCACCCATGTAACTCCAGCTCTAAGAGACCCAATGAGTTGGCAGCTCACTCTCTTGTATACACCCACACCCAGACACACACATTTAACTTAAAACTAAAATAAATCTTTAAAATTAAGTTTTAAAAGACACAAGCAATAATCAGAAAGGAAAAGGGCTGACATTTTTATTTAATTGAAACTAGAAATTTTTATTTTGCCTAAAACTATAATTAAATAAAAACACCACAAATGGGAAGAAGATATTAGTAACCATACCAATAATAAATTAATATGTATATAATTTTATATATATAGTACTTTATATAGTTTCAATATAACTTTATTTTTCTCTTAATATTAAAAATGAGATTTCTTCTCATACACTATATCCTAGTTAGTTTCTCCTCCCTCTACTTCGAGTTCCTCCCTACCTCTTCTCCCATTGAGATCCACTCCCTTTATGTCTCTCATTAGAAAATAATAGACTTCTATGAGATAACAAAATAAAACATAGTAAGACAAAACAAAAACCATTACATTGAAGTTGGACAAGTAAAACCAACATAAGAAAAAGAGCCCAAGAGAAGGCACAAGAATCAGAAATCCACTTGTTCACACACCCTGGAGTCCCATAAAAATACTAAACTGAAAGCTGTAATATATACACAGAGGACCTGGTGCAGGCACATTTAGGCCCTGTGGTTGCTGCTTCAGTCTCTGAGTTCATAGGAGCTTTGGAAGTGGGCCTTGTTCTGGTGTCCTCTATCCCTTCTGTCTCCTGTTACAATGTTCCCTGAGCTTTGAGGAGAGAGATATGAGGATATATACCACTTAGAGCCATGTGCTGAACAAGCCCCCAATCAAATTTATAAAGAATTTGCATCCATGATATATGAAGGTCTCCTACACATAAATGTCTTCTAAAAAAATCAACTCTGAACTTTATCTGTAAGAATTTACAGCATAATTTAAGTCTCTGATTGTTACCTTATCTTCTCCTAGAGAAAACTTACTTTTTATGCTAAATATCTAACTTGAGTGGGCTAGCAATTGGTTCTAGTTAACCTGCTGAGGACAGTGACTGTTCAGTATTTGTGAATGCCAGTCTATCTCCAGTCACTGCTACTCCTGAGATCTACTTTTCAGAGTTATGTGCCAGAATCCTTTGCCTGGGTTCATCACAAAATCCATTTACAGTGACTTTTTAGCCACTGGGTCTGTCAACAGGCTTGCTCAGATTCTCAGTTTCCTGGCCAGTGCACTCAGCACTAGAGAACTCCTGCAACTGAGCATCCCAGTTTGCTGGGTTCCTGACTATGATACCCCACAGCTTTGGTAGGTTTCGGTGGTTTCAAATAGTTGTACTTTTTGCTTGCCCCTGCTATTTTTGGCAAAGGGTTGGTTTGATACAATTTATAATCACCATCACAATTTTTAAAATTTAATATACACCCTACTCATGTTTTATAAAAATATCTAGAACTGAAGACATCCCAGTAGCAAGAAACATCATGTGCACCCAAACTTTGAGTTCTAAACAGCACTGTCATTATAAGAAAAATAGTAGATTTAGGGTTCTAAAATGGGAATATACAAATTACACCAACATAAATACTGAGCTAGAAAACAAGGAAGCACTCAAGGACCATTAAGATTATATTAAAAGGAGACAGAAACTGTTTAGCAGCACTGACCAAACTTGTATTTCAGCATCACACAAAATAATGGTGAAAAGTGACTGTGGACATACAAAACATATCAAATTCTACTAGACTGAAATGGCACTGGAGAGAAAAGCATTTCTCATTTCTGGAAACCATTATGCCAAGCAGCACTTCGGCATTTTTTTCGCCTTGTTAGCAGAAAGTGTATGTCCAAGTAACCAAGCATGCCTAAGTAACAACAGGAAGATCTTTTTTGAAGACTGTCAGCTAAAAACTAAGAAAGGAATGATAAAATCAGAAACGAAATCACCAATCAGAAAACCATCACCCAGGGAAATGCAGAGACTGATGCCATCAACCAAAGACCATACATACAGAGGACCTAGACCCCGCTCAGATACAGCCCAGGGACTGTTCAGTCTCCATGTGGGTTCCCTAGTTAGGAGAGAAGAGACAGTCTCTGACATCAACTCGGTTTCCTATTCCTTGGTCACTTCTCCCTGGTGGGGTAACCTAGCCAGCCCACAGAGGAACAGCAACCAGGTAGTCCTGATGGGACCTGATAGGCTAGGATCAGAGAGTAGGGGAGGAGGACCTCCCCTATCAGTGGATTAGGGTAGGAGAGAGGAAGTGGGAGGGATGGGGGACTAGGAGATGGGATACAAACTGGGATACAAAGCAAATAAACTGTAAATAATAATGAAAAAAGCCAGTTGATTCAGAAAAGAGGTACAAATAGATGCTACAGCATTTAAGAGAAAGGGTTAATGAGAAACTGCACAGCCAATTCATATAGCTCCAAGGTAGCACCCCTCATGTTACTTTCTATTGCTTAGAAAAATATTCCTTAGACCAATCAAATTGATTATCAGAGCAAAGCAAAACAAAACAAAACAATAGTCACAAATCAGGCAACTCCCAGAACCAGATGAAGTTCTGAGAAATCCAACCAATATAATCAGATAGCATTTACAGAAAAATGGAGGAGACAGAAACGGAGACAGGCACTACAGCTTCATTAGCTACTCAACTGGTTACCACTTCACCAGTTAATTGACTGCAGCACCCTTTACAATTAATCAAACTGTGGTTAAATTATTGGCTTGGTAGACTATAATTTAAGAAAATGAGTCCAATTCAGATGCTCAATCCAACTCCATGGCCTCCCACCAAATCTGATTGACCAGCAGAAGGAAAACTATAGCATGGACATCTGGCTGACATGGCCTTAAGCAGGCGACCAAAGTTACAAGCAGCATGATTTTTTAAAATAATTTATTTAATTTTATTTTATGTGCATTTCAGACCACCTGGAACCGCTCATGGGAAGTTGTGAGCTGCCACGTGGGTGCTGGGAGTTGAACCCGGGTCCCTTGGAAGAGCACACAGTGCTCTTAAGCACTGAGCCATCTCTCCAGCCCATAAGCAACATTATTGAGACAAGCAGCCAAATATAGTGGTACACACCTGTGATGCCAGCTCTTACGAGGACCAGCAGTTCTAAGCCAGTCTGAGTTAGATGATGTCTTACGTTTGCTTTCTGTGGCTGTGATAAACATGATGACCAGAAGCAACTTGGGGAGGAAAAAGGTCTATTCCAGCTTCCAGCTGTAGAGCATCATGACAAGTCAAGGAACCTGGAGGCAAGAACTGAAACAAAGGCCATGGAGGACCATCCAGGACTATCTGTCTAGGGGTGGCACAGCCCAGAGAGCTAGGCCTTCCCTCACTACAATATCCCAGCCTTGCCTGCGACAATTCCCCAATTGTAATTCCCTCCACCTAGATATGTCTAGGTGTCAACTTGTGTGAAGTTGACAAAAACCATCCAGCACACACAGCAAGACCCTGTCTACAAACAAAATGAAACTCTTACTATATGCCTTCTGGTGTAATGTGCTAAAAATATTACTCTTTTCTATCATATAATATAAAATTTGTGTTTAGGACAAAGAATTCAAATATTTTCATCTTTCCTACCTTGTAAGGCTTTTATACAAATGTTTCAAACCCCCAGCCCAAAACCTTTGTTTATACAAAGGCTTCCTGATGCATTCCAGGACATAGATGGAGCAGTGAAATCCTTCCCCTTCTTCTTTTATTTCTTGTGAGGCAATTCATTTCAGACTAGCCCACTGAGTAACAGTGTGAGGCCAGAGCCCAGCCAATGTGGAAACGACTTTGATATTTATTTTGTTAATTTTACCAAATGAAACCAAGCTGTACTATTTGAGCCAACTATGAAAATTGTAAGTTTTATAAAATAATAAACTTTTATATGGTTTAAAAATCAAGAAAATGTCTGGTTAAATCAAAAGAATGGAGCTGAGAAAAACCTATCCTAAAGGTATAAAGAATGTTATAAGAGATATAAACTGTAGTTGCTTTTTTTTTTTTTAACACCTGAAAGCATGATTTGAGAGGCTGATGTTTTTTCAATGCAAAATGTTTTCTTATGCTCTTTAGACCAGGTTTATACAGGGTTATATTCAAGTCATTGTTAATTATTATAAAAATATATGCCTGGTTGCCAGCTCCGATATAAATGATTTAATGCTGTTTATTTCTGGCCGATAGGCTTGAAATGGCCAGAATTGTCCATCTCTGCTAAAACCTTAGCAGTTGTGTTTAGTTCTCCATTTAGTGCTAAATGAAACTTTTGTCCTTTATGCTTTTTTGTTGTTCAGTCTTACTGCAATATGATAGGATGAGCAAGATCTGCTGGCCCTTCTATGTATTGTATCTGATTTAAAGTTTTGCTTTGATTTTAGTTCAGAAAGGTATTTAAAGTTATGCTAATGATTGCAATTAGTTATAAGAATGGATTTTGTCTGGTCTTTTGTTTATGTTTTTAAAATTAAGCCTAGAATGGGTAATTATGAAGTTTACCTACATAGATCTACTTGAGATAGATATGGGTTTAAAACATTTATTTAAGGAACATGCCAGAATTAGAGATTATGATATTCTATTTCATAGGATGCAATTTAAAATAGATAATTAAAAGAGAGATGAAAAATAATTCAGATATGCCAGCCCTCAAGCTTATCAGAGATCTGAAGAATATGGTGTTTTAACATGTGTAAGCTTGTTATGACAGAGAGTCCAAAATCCTGGCAGTAGCTCCCCAAGGTCTCCAAGAAGATTTGGGCACAATGCAACTCTGGATTATGGTATGCTAACCATTGGGCAAGACTGCCCCAACTGGTCCACTGCTAGGGCTCAGCTTAAACTGTAGAAACCTGGAGAGTCAATGTTTCACATTGCTAAGGGTGAGGTGAGGCTATTCTCTCGTTTCTTTCTCCAGAGAAACAATCTCTCATCTTCTGTGCCTTCTTCTTCTGGTCACTGGCCCACCCTGCTCATGATGCCATAAGACCACAGGAGCCAGGGACAGCTGCCTACAGTGATAGACTGACTTGTTGTCACTGTCATTTTGATTGGTACATATTTATCCTTCTCAGGTCTCTGATTACATTGATGGCTAAGCTAAGCTAATGGTAGCCTTGCAGCTAAAGAGCAGATAGTTAGATCCATTGTTACTTTATTGGTTAATTTATTAGTTAGTTAAAATTACCAGGTACTAGGTCTTCTATTTAAAAAAGGCAAGCAGGTTTGCCTTGCCTACAGGCTTCATGTTAATTATCTATCTCTTATGGTATATAGTTGGATAAAAAGATAATGGAGTTTATGTAGGTCTGAGGATATAAGAGTTTAGGTTTTGAGAATCTAGAAAATGTTGTTTAGTCTAGGAAAATGTTTCAGGGTTGATAAATGCAAGAAAGATTGGAAGGTATAAGTAGGTGTTTTAAGGTATATGAATGTGAATTGTAATGATAGAGAAAAGTAATTTGAGGCATATTAAAAATGGGAGATATTTCAGATTTCTCTCCTCTCTCTGCTATTGTTGTGCTTATGTTATGTTGTTATGTTATGTTTCAGAAGTCCAGAGTTTTGACATTGACCAATAGAGTTTTGATAAGTTGATGAAACACTGATTGCTTATTACCCAGTCACAAGCTTGAGATTTTAATTGCCTTTTGGTTGTCTTCTGGAGATAGATTATGATATTTTTAATATTTGCCATTTTTGGGGTAGACTTTGGCATAGGAGTTAAAAATATTTTAAACCTAATTTTTTTTGGTTGCTTTGTTAAGGGAAGTACAAGCATCCAGAGTTCGGCACTAAAGCCATTGACATATTTCTGCCTAACTTTCCAATGTAACATGGAGGTGGGGACTAAAAGTAAATGCTAAGAAGAACTGATAAAAAGTAGCCAAGCTCCTTTGGTGGCTGATTACCAACAACAGGGCCCATAGTTAAAATGTTAAGAGTTTCAAACGATGGACACATTTAAGTTGTTTATAAAGGTTACAAAACAAACAGCTAAGAAAAATTGATATTCATTCCTTGGATGCAGTTTTACCTGTTATTTACAAAATGTTTCATGAAATCAAAAAACCATGAGACCTGAATCTGACATAGCTCAAACAGACCCAAGATGAGTTTTTCCCTGGTCTTGGGATTCCTCACTTTTCCCATTTATTAGACAAATTTTAATTTCTGTTTCTAGTTTGAATTTGTCTCAGCAGATTTTCACCTGGCTGAGACTGTAAGCTGAGATCGGAACTTGCTGGAAGCTGACACGATTGCTCTCTGCCTCTTCAGATGGATCAACTAACCAGATGTTTCTGAGGACTGCCCCCACTGCCCCACTTTAGTTGACATTTTAGCCTTCCTAGCCCCTGATGTCAACGGTCCTACTGTCAGTGCTGAAGCAATTTCAGAAGACAAGACCACCGGCCCAAAATCCCACCTACAGGCTGAAATGCTAGGTCAAAGGGGGCTCCCTGACATTAGCTATTATTTTGGGGACCTGCTTAACTGGAGATATATTAGGCAAAGACTAGGGACTATACAGTTAATGATAATGAGAGCCCAGTACCACCAGCTTGGAGATGACCTTGAACTGTGAGAGCCCAAGATTGGCCTCTTCAGGTACATGAAAAGGAGGAAAAGAAGAGTTTAAGTTAGCCTGGGTATAGTTGGACTGAGTAAAGAGCCATCTTGACTGGGAGCTGAAATATCACAGAATGTACACTTGGCAGAGAAAAAAGTTAACTCTCCTAGCTACAGCCTCCAGGAAATAATACAGAATAAATGCTTCATAGAAAATAGAGACAATCTCCCTGGCAATAATCAATAAGAATCGGTTGGGAATCGGGTGGGAAAATTCTCCCCAATGTTTCAGATATGGTTTAGAAAAATAGCCATTGTGATTATATGCCTTAGCCATTGTGATTGTGTGCCTCAGAAATGGTCACCCCGCCCTGCTAAACTTCACCCAATTCTGTAATGCCAAGGCTTGTGCCCCCGCTGCTTGTTGCCATGGAAACCCCCTGCTCACAGACTTTCCCTTTAAAAATCTTGTTCACTCAGAGTTCGGAGTCCCACTTCTCTACTGCTTTGTCAGGGAGACTTGGGTCCCGAGTTCGATTGCTCTTGTAATAAAGCTCTCTTGCTATTGCATCAAGTCTTCTCCTGGTGGTCTCTGAGGGTCCCGTGAACCTGGCATTACAAGTGCACTTGCTGGCTCTGTGGGTTGACTCTTCTGAGCCTGATTGAGAATAAAGTTTGTCTTGTCCAGACATGGTGTCAGCTGCATTGGTGGTCTCTTTCCTCTCCACCCAGAACTTATTCTTAACATGATCTAGTATGCAGTTCACACCTTTCTTGTGAGACATTCTGACTAAAACTGTTTAACTTGGATCACATCAAGTTCACATCCCACTTCCATTTCACAGAAAACGACACTGAGGAAAAGCTAAGCACAAGACACAGTAAGACCATGGAGAATGATCAACAGCCAACTCTTCACAATGCTTTTTTCATGGAGGGATTACATTTTTAAAATGAACGCACAGTAATGTCTCAGAGACTCTACAACACCCAGACTTTTCCCTAAAATCTCTGTTTTCTGGGGTCACTGTCCAATCTGGCCTCCAACTCTTACCTTCAGGAATATTCCTTCCCAAACCACCCAAGTAGCTGAACTATGAGCTTGCCCCACTGTGCCTCTTAAAACCTTCTAAAAGCATTCACCTGTTACATATTGCTCACTAGTATAAAATTGAATTTGTGGAGCTTAAGTTGAAACAAGCACACAATTTCACTTTGGAATATTACATAGATAACCATTTTGTGGTATTTGTGTACTCTTGCTTGTTTGCTGTTGTTGGAGACATGTGTAGACCTGGCTGTCCTGGACTTTCTTTGTAGACCATGCTGGTCTCGAACTCACAGAGATCCGACTGCCTATGCCTCCCGAGTACAAGCATTAAAGATGTGCGACACCACATCAGGCTTGTATACTCTTAATAAGAAAATCATTACTAGTGTATGGATTTAGCTTTGTCATCCATAAACTGAGATAGAGTCTAAAGAAAATGGTCTCATGACTATTTAAATTTATGCCTGGTATGTACATTACTTGTATAACACTTTCATTATTTTAAATAAATGTGATTGCTAAGAATGCAATTTCAATTTCTTTTCTAGTAGAGTAACCATCTAAGAAATAGATCACACACCAGAAAATGGCAGAGTTGATGAATGAGACTGACTTGACAGGTACACTTCCATTACTGAGCTAGAGGACTCGAGGGATAAATCTGAGCGCTGTCAAACAGTGCTTCCCAAACATTAGGGCACATACTAACCACTGGGGTTAGGCATGATTTAAAATCTGATTCAGTAGGTCTGGAATGGAATCCCACAAGTACAATATGCTCAGGTCTGGTGCTGCTGCTGGTGTGGCTGCTGGTAGTCTACATGAGAGTAACAAGGCTGGGTGTGTAAAGAACGCACCTTCGCTACCACGGCTAGCTCAAACTTCACTGATTGTTGTTGTTTCGAGGCAGGGTTTCTCTGTGTAGCCTTGGCTGAAACTTTATCTTTTAATGGTCAATTACTGCAGTAGCACTCTTCTTACTTGACAGGCGAGAAGAAGGCTCGAGGTCACAGAGTGTGAGAGTAGGACCCAAATGATTCTTGGGTCTCAGAATAACTCAATTTATAGGCAGATCTAAGAATTCGGAGCAGGTTCAGAACTATTTTCGGTAGCATTCAGTTTCTGGAGTAAACAGAAGTCGGGCTTCCCTGTTCAGAGAGGTGAGCAAGAAAGGGACCCGCTTTGCAGGTGCCCGGACCTTCTGGGGTTCCTGACCCGGTTAACACGCACAACCTTCCGTTTGGGGGCCGGTCCTCCCGGTGGTCTGCAGAGCGGCGTGGGGGCGGAGCCTGGGCGTGAGAAAGGTTCCGGGCGGCCCGTACCACTGCGCGCAAGGGAGGGTGGTTCCTCGGGGCCGCCGCGTCGCGCTCGGCGCCCAGGAGCGAGGCCGACGCGCTCCTAGCCCGACCCTGCGCAGCCCGGTCGGGTGCCGATCGCCAGGGGTGCGCTCTGCCCCACGGCCCGCCGCTGAGCTCTTCCCTCGGCCCCTCGACCGAGTGGAAGGCCCCGGAAATGGGGGCCAGCCTGAGCGTGCGGCCGGCCGTCCCCACCTCCGCTGCCCCGCGCGGAGCGTCCCCGCTCGGCGACCCTTACCAGCTCTTTGGGAGGCTTCTCCTGGGTTTTTCCAAACAGCCCCATGACGAACTGAACCCCGCTTAGCCCTTCCGACTTTCCGTTCCCTGCGCACAGGCAGGTCACGGACAGCCGCCTGGGCGGGGCCGGGAGGAAGGGAATCGGACGCCCTAAGAAGGGCGCGGCGGCAGCGGGGGCTGTGCGCACGCGCGCTGCGCAGGCGCAGAGTCAGGTTGGGTGGGGCCCTACCGTCCGGTGACACCATGGCGCCTATTGAGGGCGGTTGTGTCAAGTGTAGCAGTAACTCTCTGAGGTATTTATTGGCACCCCAACTTGCCAGTTGCTATAGAGCGCGTATCTCGGCGCAGTCACGCCTACTTGCCACCGCTTCCCAGATCTTTGCGGGCGGCCGCTCTTTATGTCCCGGAGGCACCTCCCGACTGCAAACCTGCTCGGAAACTTGACCTTCGTCCTTCTCGTTTTTTGGGACGTCTCAGAAGTCCCGGCTGTGGTCTGACGCTGAAGCCTTAAAAGAAAGGGAGCTAGGCATAACGGAGTATAACGTTTGTTTCACTCGTCAGAGTTGAAGCTAACTTCTAAAGAAGCGCTAACAAAAGACTTAGGTTCTATACCTAGCAGAGAAGTGGGTTCATAGACAAGGAACTGTGTAAGGGAACTTGAGTTCCCTGGAAGAGCAGGAAGCGCTCTTAACTGCTGAGCCACTTCTCTGGTCTCATCTTACCTTTAAAAGAATTGCGAAATCTTTAAAACCCTATTTTATTCACAGAAACCTCAATGATAAGTAAATAGCAGGACAGAGGCAACCTGGACCATGGTTTAGTTCCTCCAGGAAGAAATCCGTCAGTGTATCTTACAGTTGAATTTGTATATGTTCTAGATTTTGTATCACAGCTTTCTATAAATCGTAATATGACCACTGGCGGTGGGGATTTCCACCTCCCATTTTGGCCAAATTATTGATACGTCCATTTTTCTTTACCAATTTCTTTAATTTATTGTTTGAGGATTTCATACATGATTGTAACATTTTGTTCAAATCCATTTCCCCAACTCCTTCCTTGGCCTTTACTGATTTTTGTTTCCCTATTTATTTTAAAATACATAGGAAATAAACTGACAGACTTATGAACCCATCTATGACCCCCTTTCGCCATTTTAATTTTCGCTTTCACCAGGATGGGCACCAGACACCAACACAAAGCCTCTGTGCCTGGCTGTGCTGCCTCTTCAGGTGGATGTTGAGTTCTTTCTGAGCCTGGGCCTTCCTCGTGTTTTGTCAGTGGTCACTTGGTTTGCTCTGAACTGGTTGGATACCCTGTCATTTTGTTTTCAGCGCATGCAGTTAAAGCATTTGTTTACTTTGCTTTCAAAGCACTTGTTTATTTGCTAGCAATTTGGCCTTTTTCTCCTGCCACTCTGCCAACAACTAATTCTATTTGCCAATAGAAAACTTGCCTCTTTTAATTTAAAAGGTCTATCAGTGCCTGCTCATGAAGTCATTGAAGAAGAGAGGTATTTGTTCCCTCTAGGCTAAAAGGGGGATGGGGCCCAGGTTCATCTCCCCACCACATGCAATAGCCTCAAAGAGAAGCCAAGAAAACAAGTCCCAAGTCTGGTTAAAAGGAGTCATAGGGTTCAGCTGGGAAGACACCATAGGGATGACTATAATGTCTGCAGCCCTCTGTGCTCCAATGAATGTACAGAATAAATCTGAGACACTGGAAAGAACTGACCTGGGGGTAAGACTCATCTGAGCCATTATCATAATCTGTCCAACTAGCATAAAGGATTATAATTTTCAGGAAAAAAATACACTAAAATGAGAAACAGAAATGCAAAGAAAGAGCACATATTTGGATAAAAGCTGCCATTTTAACTTGAGGTTTACATGTGATTACTTCATTAGTTTAAAGCAATTATTTTAAAAACTGAGGAATGAGAGAACATGATAGTCTTTCCTGACTTCTTTTCACTCTAAACTAGGAGTCCTAGGCAATAGAACTAAATACCAACAGACAGGCTACACTAATTAACATCTAAAGGTATCTTTAAAAAAAAAAAAAAAGATGGGATGCTAAATGTAAGAGATTCATAGCAAAGGTTTGGGATGTTGTCAAAATTGTAGAGCTAGTGAAGGACAAATTAATGAGAAAATTATACAATGTGTCAAACCTTTCACAAATTTCTCATTGTTCAGTATAATTGAAATGTTTAAATCTAGTTTCTAAACTGGAAAAAAATTATTTTAAATGTTGCCCCTAAAATTCTCATTTTTCACTCATTAAATTTTTATGTTTAGTGTGGAGGATGTGCGTGTGTGTGTACGTGAGTACTCAAGTGTGTGAGCACACTTATGGGCTAGCTCTTTACTTTGTTGTTTCTGTTATTGAGCAGAAGCTCTTTCCATTGTATGCAAACAATTTGCCAACATTTACATTGTTCTGCATCTCTTAGTTTTTTTACATATTTTCATCAGTGTCAATTTAGCTACATGATTTTATAGAAAAATATATAATATAATAATTTAATTATTTCCCTGCTGTATGACATTATTTCCATTTTTACATGACTAAATACTGTTCAGAGTGCTCCACACAGCAAACTGGAATATTTAGAATAGGTAAATTCCTGAGCACACATGGAGCATATGTTATGTAAACATGTTTTTGTTTTAATCCCAGTTTTTAAGATTTATTTATTTATTATGTATACAGTATTCTGCCTGCATGTGTGCCTGCAGGACAGAAGAGGGCACCAGATCTCATTACAGATGGTTATGAGCCACCATGTGTGTGCTAGGAGTTGAACTCAGGACCTTTGGAAGAGCAGACAGTGCTCTTAACCTCTGAGCCATCTCTCCAGCTCCACTGTCCACAACTCTTGACTTTGATTGTTCTTAACTTTTTTAAAAATTGTTCTTAGCTTTGTGCTCTGGGAGGGGCATGCTCTTTGCCAGCTGCAGATAGTTTAATTCTAAGGACTCTGGGATGGTATAATTGCTAGAACCCAGCAAGGGACAGGCACACCTAGAAGGGGGTTAGACCAACCCAGACACCTGGAAAGGACACTCCCAGCCTGTTGAGCTGCTGCAGGCTTCCCAGTGAGCTCCAGCTTCTCAGCTTTGTAAGCTGCCACCAATGCTCGGGTGGGTTTTGGTAATGCGTCTTTGCGTCATGTCTTCTCCTGTAAGTAACCCCTCACCCATAGTTTGAAAGTAACCAAAGTAAAACTCTGATTCACCAATTAGACTTTGATGGTATGAGTACTTTGATCTGTCACAGGCTTCCTGTCTGGGATGAGTAGACATGGGTGTTTCATCTCCCCAGGAAAAGTTTTGTCACACAACATGAATTTTAGGAATTTGTTTTTCTTAGGTCTATGAACAATGTCTCTCTCTATTTTTGATTGGAATTGGATTGATCATTTGAAGTAATGGCCATTTTCACAATATTTTGTGGACTCATGAGCATGAAGGTCTTTTCATCTTTGATCTCTCTGAAATGACAGGTATCAGCACAAGATACCCCAAGACCAAGTTCTCATCACAAAGATTTATTTGCCCCAGAGGGACAAAGAGCAGGGAATAAGAGACAAAGGCAGGAGATAGAGAACGAAGGAGAAGGGCAAGGGAACAAAGGAGAGGGTGCAGGAATATTTGTCCAGGACAGGGACAAAGGACTCCCTCTGGACAGAGAGGAGACAGGCACAGCACATAGGAAAAT
This sequence comes from Psammomys obesus, assembly GCF_907164565.1. Classification (NCBI taxonomy): domain Eukaryota; kingdom Metazoa; phylum Chordata; class Mammalia; order Rodentia; family Muridae; genus Psammomys; species Psammomys obesus. Next base: position 881,576 of record NW_026596240.1, on the reverse strand, counting down.
AGTTTATAAAGGTAACAAAGGGGAAACTCCATGTTAGGATGAATTCGTTTGTTTTGATTGGGCATATTAATTAGGTGAGCCAAAGGGGCCTTTTGGTTGTTAGACTTCAATACTTTGATATCTGGACCTTGGTAGTCATCCTCAGGAGGAGGAAGTGACCAAATAAAGAAATAGAGCTTGGTGGCTAGCTAATGGTTTTTAGCAAGGAAGAAGGAATGGGGGAAGGACAATGTCTGCCAGAGCCCTGTTTGCCAAGCTCAGGCTGGCTAGATCCCCTTCACTCTCCTTTGATTTATTTCTTCAAGGTTTAAAAATTTTTTTTTTGCAGAAGGTCTTTCATCTCCCATTGTTGTGATGAGACACCATGATCAAGGAAACTTTTAGAAGAAGGCATTTAATTGGGGGCTTGCCTACAGTTTCAGAAGGCTAGTCCATGGCCATCATGGCGGGGAGCATGGCAGCACACAGACAGGCATGGTGCTGAGTGGTACCTGAGAGCTCACATCTCATCTGCAAATCATAGCTAGAGAGCAAGCTAGCCTGGGCCTGCTGTGGACACTTGAAAACTCAAAGTCTACCCCAGGGACACACCTCCTAATCCTTCCCAAACAGTTCCTCTAACTTTGGACTAAGCATTCAAACATGAGCCTTTGGAGATTGTTCTCATTCAAACCATCACATTTAGATTTATTTCTAGGAATCTGTCTTTGGCTGTCATGGGCTCACTTTGTAGACCATGCTGGCCTCGAACTCACAGAGATCTGCCTGCTTCTACCTCTCTGAGTGCTGGGTTTACAGGCTTATGCCACTGTTCCTGGCTAGGAGTTTATCTTTTAAAGCTATTGTGAATTGGAACTTTTCCCCTAAGATATTTCTCAGTATGTTCATTATTGTTATAGAAAAGAAAGTACTGATTTTTTTGTATCCTTTTGCATTTCTGAAAGTGTTAATAGATATAAAAGTTTTCTGGTAGTCTTTAGAGTCTTTTAAGTATAAGATCCTATCATCATAAAATAGGGATAATTTGACCTTTTTCTTCTTCTTCTTCTTCTTATTATTATTATTTACAATTTATTCACTTTGTATCCAGGCTGTAGCCCCCTCCCTCATCTTCTCCAGGTCCCATTCTCCTTCTCTCTTTCTCTCCTATCCGTCTTCCCTAGTCCACTTCAGGGCAAGTCCTCCTCCTCTGCCATCTGACCCTAGCCTATCAGGTCCTATCAGGACTGCCTAGATCCTCTTCCTCTGTGGGCTGGCTAGGTCTCCCCACCACGGAGAAGTGATCAAGGAGCAGGAAACCGAGTTCATGTCAGAGATTATCTCTTCTCCCATTACTAGAGGACCCACATGGAGACTGATTTGACCTTTTTCTTATTTGTATCCCTTTTGTTGGTTTCTCCTGCTTATTGCTCCGCCTAAGTCTTCAAGCACCATATTGAATAAGAACAGAGAAAATACATTCCTTGCTGCTGCCTTTCACTCCCCCCGCCCCATTTAGTATAATACTAGCTACAGGTTTGTCATATTTAGCCTTCATTATGTTCCTGATTTCTTTCAGGACTTTTATTATGAAGAGATGCTAACCTTTGCCAAAGGTAATCTCTACACTAGTTGAGATGACCATGTGACCTCTAGCCCCCAGTATATTTATGTGCTCTATATACTAATTGATGGCATATGTGGCAGTTTTCTTCTGTCCCTGGAATAAAACCAGCTTGGTCATGGCGCAGGGCTCTTGCAATGCGCTGTTAAATTTGGCTTGTAAGTATCTTCTGGGGAAGCTGCATCTACATTCACCATGGAAGTTGTTTTGTCCTTATCCGGATTTGTCACCAGGGTAGCACTGGCTTTGTAGAATGAATTCAGTAACAATCATTCTCTTTCCGTCTAATGAAGTAGGAAGGAGCATGAATGTTAATTCTCCTTTAAAAGGCCAAGCAGAATCCAGCCCTGAATCCATCTGGTCTCGGGCTTATCTTAGTTGGGGAATTCTTAACTATTGCTTCTGTTTTCCTATTCATTATCAATCTGTTTCAGTTGTTTACATCCTCTTGATTTAAGTTTGCATGTGTGCAAAATTATTCTCTAATGAATGGCCTGCTGGGTTTCTCTCTCTTTTTCAGACTTCTTTTGATTATGTGTGTTTGTGTCGGGGAGAGCTGTGCTTTTGGAGGCTGGAAGAGGGAGTCAGATCTACTGAGGCTGGAGTTGGGACTGCCCAGTGGGGGTGCTGGGAATTAAATGCGGGAAAGGCAGTGCTCTCAACACTGAGCCACCTCTCCAGTGCAAACCTCCGGGTCTCCTTTCTACATTATGTCCTGTGTTATTTGTGACTTTATCAGGTTGGGTCTTCTCTATTTCTTAATTAATTACACTTTATTCATTTTGTATCCCCCCTGTGGTTCCCTCCCTCCTCCCGTCCCAATCCCTCCCTTCCTCTACCCTCTGCATGCATGCCCCTCCCCAAGTCCACTGATAGGGGAGGACTTCTTTTCCTTCCTTCTGATCCTAGTCAATTAGGTCTCATCAGGAATGGCTGTGTTGTCTTCTTCTGTGGCCTGGTAATGCTGCTTCCCCCTCAGGGGGAGGTAATTAAAGAGCAGGCCAATCAGTTCATGTCAGAGGCAGTCCCTGTTCCTATTACAATGGAACCCACTTGGATACTGAACTGCCATGGGCTACATCTGTGCAGGGGTCTTAGGTTATCTCCATGCATAGTCCTTGGTTGGAGTATCAGTCTCAGATACTGTGCTCAGATTTTTTGGTTCTGTTGCTCCTTGTAGAGTTCCTGTCCTCTCCAGATCTTACTGTTTCCCACTTCTTTCATAAGATTCCTTGCACTCTGCCCAAAGGTTGAAATCAGGGACAAGGCAAGGCTGTCCACTCTCTCCGTATCTCTTCAACATTGTTCTTGAAGTCCTTGCTAGAACAATAAGACAATTGAAGGAGATCAAGGGGATACAAATCGGAAAGGAAGAAGTCAAGGTATCACTGTTTGCAGATGATATGATAGTATACCTGAGTGACCCCAAAAATTCTACCAGGGAACCCTATTTCTTTTGGTTAGTTTCGATGCATATTTTTTATACTGTTCATCTTTTCAGAGAACTAGTTCTTTGCTTTCTTTGATTTGCTTTCTTTGTTTTTACTTTAATTTCTTATACTGTTCTTTTATTCCCCATTTCATCTTTTTTTTTTTTTTCCCTGATGTTTGTTTCTTTCCATCTCCTGCTTTTGGATTTGGCTTGTTCAGGTTTTCCTAAGACTTTGAGCTGCATTATTGTTTCTTAGCATTCTGTTTTGATTTTTATAAATAAGTACTCAAAAATCAACTTCCCTTTTAGAACCCTGTTTTATGTATCCCAAGGTTTCTGATACGCTGTTTTCATTTTCAATTCTATGAATTCTAAAAACCTCTTCTGTGTGTTTTGTTGCGCTACTGATCATTCAAGAGGTATTATTCAAGTTTTGGGTAGTTTCTTTTGTTAGTGATTTCTAGTTTTAAAGAACTCAGTTTAATTGTGTGCATGTCTGTGTCTGTGTATATATGTGTGCGTAAGTACAAGTACCCTCAAAAGTCAGAGTAAGGAATCAGATTACTTAAAGCTGGAGTCAGAGGGAGGCCTTTGTGAGAAAAGAATGTATAGTCTGGTAGTGCTGGCCCAGAATCCCAGCAACTCAGGAGATGAGAGTATCTCAACTTTAAGGTCAGCTTGGGCTACAGAGTGACACTTTGTTTTAAAATAAAAAAACAAACAAACTGGGAATCTGCTCATTGATAGACTAGTTTACTAGCATGTGTGAGGTTCTAGGATATAATGCCCAGTAACTACGCAAAATACAAGATAAAATAAAAATACTAAGAATAAGAACAGAGAAACAATATTAAAATCTGCTGCGGATGGTGGTGAAAACACTACCTCATGGTGGTAAATTCATTGGAATAATACCATATCTTTCAGGAGAAGCTCTAACTGCCAGGAAAGCATTATGGAATGATATATGCAATCTCATAAAATAACTGCCAACAAAGATTATTATATTTAGCAAAGTTATCTTTTTACATCCATGGAGAAATAAAGACCTTCTATGATGTTAGGGTTTCCATTGCTGTGATAAAATGTCACGACCAAAAGCAATTTAAGGAGAAAGGGTTTATCTTATTTTCCACTTCCAGGTAACCATCTATCATCCAGGGAAGGGAGGGCAAGAACTCAAGGCTGGAACCTGCGGTTAGGACCTGATACGGAAGCCAGTGAGAAGTGGTACTTACTAGCTTGATCCTCAAGGCTGGCTAAGTTTGCCCAGGGGTGGTGTTTCCATAGTGGTCCGGGCTCTCCCACATAAAATCATTAATCAAAAAATTGCTATACATGCTTGTTTACAGACCAATCCTACTGAGACATATCCTCAATTAAGATTTCTTCTTCTCAGATGACTCTACTTTGGTCAAGTAGACATAAAAAGTAGCCAGTAGCTGGGTGATTGGTGGCACACACCTTTCCAGGCCTGCCTGGTCTACGGAGTGAGTTTCAGGGCAGCCAGGACTATAAAGTAGTGAGTGTAACAGGGCAAAGGTTTCCCCATTTTGTCTCAGATGAAGCCATCTTTGGTTACTACCCCTCTACCCCCTGGTCTGAAAAGTCCTAAGGGAAAGCACCCAACCCTAATAAAGAAATTCAGGGTGGAAAGGCACTGGCTACTGCATGCTCTTGGCTGGGTGGCTGTCCAGGCAGCGAACTGTCATCTTTTATGTTTTGGAAGCTGCTAACCTGCACTTTCTTTTTACTTATGTAATTAATTTTATTACTGCTCAAGCCTCTGTTGGGGCTGAAGACTAAATAGCTATAGTTTTATCATTAAGCTTAGTAGCTTAGGAGTTAGGAAGATGTTTTAAGGTCTTGACAGATGTTTTTAGGTTGAGAAGTATAAGATATGATAGAAAATATTTAGGTACAAACTTTAGTCTTCCCAAGATATGATAAACAGCAATTTTTTCATTGGTGCCAAATATCTTTTGGCTAAATATTATGTATATCTTACCCATTAGTTTTTATAATTTTTTATAATTGTTCTTACTGTATATTTTTTAAAATGGCCTTTTTATTCAGACAAAAAAGGCAAATTGTTGGGGGTTGGTCTGGTACTGTGTAGTCAAATGCTGATGTCAGTGCCTTGAGAGCTGGTTACTGCTCTGCTGTGGGCTTTGTTACTAAGGTCGAACTATCTCCTGTACCCACGTGATGAGAAGGAATGATTCCCAATTATCCCCAGCTGATTAAAAGGCCGATGCTTGGGCAGGGCAGAAGGAGGTAGGCATGGCTAAGGTTTGAACCTTAGGGCTTTGGGTAGAAGGAGACAGGTACCGGAAGAGGGAGAGGAAAAAGAGAGGTGCTACCATGGGCTGGTGGAGAGAGAAGCACATGGCCGGCGTGGATAGAGGAAGCGGCCCAGATGAAGAACAAGCAAGTGTTGATGAGAGGCCCGGGAGGTAAAGGTAGTTTAGTGGGTTACTATCTGCCTTGCCCAGGTAAGATAAGGCTAGTCTAAAATCAGCCAGGTGTCCGTGTGTTTTATTGCTTGTGGCAGCGGAGTAGATATACTGCCCTAATAATTATAGGGCTAATAGTAAGCATTATTAGCATGACCTGAGTTTAATCCCAGGGATCCTATTACTGTAAGTTGTCCTCCAACCTCCACACCTACATTTTTATAATGCGTGTGTGCATGGTACACTCCTGTCAGCCCAGCATTCGGGGAGGCAAAGGGAGCTCTGTGAGTTGGAGGCCAGCCTGGTCTACAAAGCGAGTTCAGGACAGCCAAGGCTAAACAGAGAAACCCTGTATCAAGAACAAAAACACAAACAAATGAATAAACAAATCAGGGACTATTCCCTGGGCAGCTGATATATAAGCTGAGACCCACTGCCTAAACTGGCAGAGAGAGGAAGGCATCCCAGCAAAAAGAACAGCCTTCCAAGTTTTGACACTTCAAATCCTAAAGCCACATTTCTGTTGGTCTTCAGGAGCAGGGAGTGTGGAAGAAGGTTGAATTAAGCACTTGGCTCTCGATGGAATGGAAGGGCCACAAGACGAATGGAGCCATGACCACACCAGCACAGCTGCTCATGGACAACGGAAGGAGGCCTTGCAGCTTCCTTCTTAGGGTCTTGAGGTGCACCCTCGGCTAACACATGCTGTCCACTCATGCCCTGATATTGTCTCCCTTCCTACCTGCAGCTGTGGCTGTAGTTGGCCCTGCTTACATGAACTTTGGGAAGCATGCCTTGTATCCTTCCTAAGACTCACACCTCCGAGGGTGGGAAGAACTAAGTGAGCAGACATTCTGGCTCCTTCCTCCTGCCAAGCACAGCACACGTTTAACGGATCTCCCGCCCCTGCCATATGGTCATGCAGACATTTAGTCCCACACATTTTCAGACGCTTTATATGCACTTTCCTCTTGATCCCTGAAAAAATTATAAATAGATGAGTATCCCTGATTCAAGGGACACTTCGAGGCCTATGGTTTTAATCCTTCTCTGAATTTGACATGAAAATGGAGAAAATGCAAAGTAACAAGAAGCATTTTTCCTTCACTTCCCAGTTCGACTTTGCTCATTTTGTAAGATATTCATCTTAGGAGCCTCTTGGCCACAGCATTCCTGTTTATGAGGTAGACTGTTAAATGAAATGCTTTGGACAAAAAAGCTACAGTCTACAGTAGGAATTTTTGTGTAATAAAAAACAAAATATACCTTGCAGATTGATTTTGCATGTTAAGTATAAGCCAATTTTGGGAAATAGAATTTTCTTAGATGACATACAATAATTTTGAAATGGCTTTATCTTTATTACAATTTTTTTTACATTATTTATTTATGTGCGTGCACGTGGGAGACGGGGAGCCTGTGCATGGCCTGTACGTGGAGGTCAGAGGACAACTCTCCGGGTCAGTTCTCTTCCCCCATGTAGATTCTGGGGATGAACACAGTCGCAGTCTTGGCAGTAAGCGTCTTTATCCACTGAGCATCTTTCGAGGAAAGACTTCTCCTTATTTCTGACCAGTCTTCAGGTGTAAAGGGGTTCTTATCCATAGCTTGTATGTCAAGAGAAAGCAAAAGAGACCTGTTGTCATTTTCTGAGCCTTTTCAACCTCCTACCACCAATGCTATAATGAACTTTTAGAAAATTATTTTTACTGTTCCTTTTATTAGCATAAAAAGAAATAGAGTTCAATACAGCATTTTCAGAGTTAATTTTTTTGTTGTTTTTCTCTCCTACATTTCCCTCCTTCCCTCACCTCTTACCCCAGTAGCCTTCTTTCCTCATGTCATTTGTCTCTTTTTGCCCTCTGTTGTTTCCCTTCCATTGTCTCCTATTTAGTTTCTTAGTCTATAACAACTCTTACACAGTTTTATTTACATACACACAAATATTAAAAGTTAGGGACTGCATATGAGATACAAGTTTTGTCTTTCTTAGTCACTTCATTTAATATGACACCTTTCAGTTCCATCCATTTTCCTGACAATTTTATAATTCCATTTTTTACAGTTGCGTATAATTTCATATACAGTATGGGAATATATATGTATATATCACATTTTCATTATCTGTTCTGTTAATGGACATACAAGACTGAATCCATATCCTTGCTATTGTGATAGAGCAGTAATAAATATGGGTGTACAAGTATCTCTGGGTAAGATATTGAGTCTTAGCGGGTGTCGTGGTGCATGCCTGTAATCGCAGCACTCTGGGAGACAGAGGCTCCCTCTGTGAGCTGGAGTCCAGCCTGGTCTACAGAGTGAGTTTCCGGACAGCCAAGGCTACACAAACAAACCCTGTCTCAAACAAACAAAACAAAACAAAAAAACACAAAATGAAACAAAACAAAAAGATACCGAGGCTTTTGGGCATATGTCCAGGAGGGCTTGCTTAACCAGGTCATATGCTACTTCTGTTTTTAATTTTTTGAGGAGACTCCACACTGATTTCCACTATGACTGTGCTAGCTTGCACTCCTGCCAGCAGTGAATAAGAAAAGCTGTCTTTCTCCAAAGTCTCACCAGCATTTGTTGTCACTTTCTCTCTCTCTCTCTCTCTCTCTCTCTCTCTCTTTTGGCTGTTTTGAAACAGGGTCTCACTGTGTACCCCTTGCTATCCTAGAACTCACTTTGTAGAGCAGGCAGTGTTGGGGTAGATTGTGCGAAGGTGTCTCTGCATATTCAGTTGTTGATGGCTAAGCCAGCAGAGAGCCAGGAGCTAGTGGGATCTTGGTATTGTTACTTCTATGGCCCATCGCTGCTCCTACATTTTGTAAGTATTTGTCCTTCCTCGCTTGTCTATTGGTTGTAGTAAAGAGCTAGCTGATGACCAATCTCGGGGAGGAGAAGGCGAGGTGGGAGATTCGCCAGGGAACACAAAGGAGAAGGATGAACATGAGCAGGAACAGAGAAGTAAAGCTAGCCGCATGGAGGGACATAGTGACAGCGTTAGTAGGGTTAAGCTAGATAGTTGGCTGGGAGACTGCCCTAGCGAAAAAAGGCCTAAGCTTTAATATATTAAAAAGCCTCTGTGTCAGTATTTATACTGCTGATGGGTCCAAAATTCCCATTATAAGGCTGGCCTCAAACTCACAGAAATCCCCCTGTCTCTGCCTCCAAGTGCTGAGATTAAAGTTTTGCACCACTGTGCCTAGCTCCTTTTTGAAAAATGTTTTTATTTACTATTATGTATGTGGATGTTTGCATGCATGTCTGTCTGTGCACCATGTCCTGGCTTCCTGCAGAGGCCAGAAAAGGAGATTGATTGCCTGGGAGTTTCGGATGGTTGTGAGCCACCACATGGGTGCTGGTCCTCTGAAAGAACAGTCAGTAATCTTAACCAGTAGCCATCTCTTTGATCCCATCATTTGCTTTCTTGCTCTGAGCTATTCTAACTGAGCTGAGATGGGTTTTCAATGTACTTTAATTTGCATTTCCTTGATGGCTAAGTATGGTGTCAATTAAAAAAATATTTAATGTCATTTATGTTTCTTCTTTTGAGAACTGTCCATTCATTAGACCATTTTTAACTGTTGGTTTTGTTCATGGTATTTAATTTTTACAATTCTTTAAATAGTCTAGATATCGACTGGTTATCTGAGGAAGAGATTGTTTTCCCATTCTGTAGGCTACTTGCTCTGCTGATGATTTCCATTGACACGCAGAAACCTTTCATTTCATGCAGTCCCACTTGCTGGTTCTTGGGACTATTCTATGACAGTTCCGCCAGTCTCTACAACTTGAAGTGTATTCCCTGTGTTTTTCTCCAGCAGGTCACAGAGTTTCATTGGGTTTTGTTTGTTTGTCTGAGCAGTTTTGTCTGTTGGTTTTTGTTTTGTTGTTGTGTTTTGAAAGACAGAGTTTCTAATGAGACAGGGTTTCTATGTGTAGCCCTGGATGTCCTGGAACTCACTCTGTAGATCAGGCTGGCATTGAACTTACAGAGATCTGCCTGCCTCTGCCTCCCTGAGGGCTGAGATTACAGGCATGTGCTGCTGTGCCTAGACAGGGTTTATTTCATATCATTGTTCATTATCAAAGGAAGTCAGCACAGGATCTAAAATGGGGTGGGAACCTGGAGGCAGGAGCTGATGCAGAGACCACGGAGGGATGCTGCTTATTAACTTGCTCCACATGGCTTGCTCAGACTGCATTCTTATAGAACCCAGGACCATCAGCCTATGGATGGCACAACCAACAATGGGTGGGGCCTCCCTATCCATAACTAATTAAGAAAAACTTGCTCCTATGAAGAGGCATTTCCTTTCCTTTCCTTT
>NW_026596240.1:866853-871741 GCF_907164565.1 Psammomys obesus | reverse complement strand
CCTTCCTTCCTTCCTTCCTTCCTTCCTTCCTTCCTTCCTTCCTTCCTGTTTTTGTTTGTTTGTTGTTGTTTTTATTTTTTTTTGAGAGAGAGAGGGTTTCTCTGTGTAGCCTTGGCTGTCCTGAACTTGCTTTGTAGACCAGGCTGGTCTCAAACTCACAGAGACCTGCCTGCCTCTTCCTGAGTGCTGGGATTAGGCATTTTCTTTTTATCCCAAACTTTTTATGGCTTCTTTATGAGTTTCACATCATGTAACCAAATGCCACTCATCTTCTCATCCCCTCATATCTGCCCTCCATCCTTGCAGTCTTTCTCCAAAATAAAAAACACAGAAAAAGACAAAATAAAACAAAACAAAACAAAACAAAACAAAACAAAAAAAAAAAAAACAAAGCATAAAAAACATCTCTTCATGGAAGCTGTAGTACGTCACAGTGTCCCATAGTATTCTCTGTTCACACATCTTCACTTGCAAATGTCCATTGCAATGAGCCATCAGTTTGGTTCGAGGTGTCTGGCTTCTGTGACACCATCAGTATCAGGTCCTCACCAGGACTCTTCCTGGTTATCCTGTTGTTGGCTTATGTCGTGGAGATCCTGCAGTTTCAGATCAGCAAGACTGGCCCTTTCACGGGCCCCAACAGTTCACAGATGATCTAGATTTTTCGGTGGGCCAACTCAAAGCCCTGAATCTGGGCCTGCGTGGTAGGGTGGGCTCTCCAGGACTGCCAGGCCACCCAGGAGACAGAGTCAGCTTTTCTGCTCTCATGACCTCAGATGGTTTACCTGAACCCATGCCTCCAGAGCCAGCTCTCCTGTGCTGCCCAGTCAAGGCTGGAGGCCCACTCTCCCAAGGGCCAGCTTTCCTGCTCTCAAACCCTCGGGCTGAGTCCCCCCAAACCTTCATGACCAGGCAAAGCAAGGCAAGGCAAGGCACAGGGCCCATTCTCTCCAATGCCACAGCTGATGAGAGGCAGGGCCAGCTCTCCCGCTCCCCGGACTACTTCAGATGGTGAGGGGTGAGGTTGGGGAGGGCATCATCCCTGTACCCATGCCTCCTGGTGGCAGATGAGAGGCGGGGCCAGCTCTCCCTTGCTGTCATCCTAGGGGATGTAACAGAAAAGCTAGTAAATTGCTGTGAAATCTCAGAACTGTCTGCGTTTCTTCAGTTTCTTAACACCCTGGGCTGGTTCTGACACTGGAATTGAGTCATTCAGGAAAATGCTCTCCAAATGAATGGTGATGAAAATAAAGTTATGTTTGAGAGAGAAAACCTAACAAGATACCAAAGGAATCCATAAAACACAAACCAATACTGAAAGAAATCTCAAAGAAGGTACTTTAAAAATGGTAACAATGATCTCAAAAAGAGGCCTCTGTGATTATGACCTTGATTAGCCTTCACTACCCCACTAGAAACCTGTTCCCCAGATATAGTTATATTAGTGGCTAAGGCTTCAGTATCTGAATTTTTGGAGATAAAACTCAGACTATAATCTCTGCCACCATAGATAGAAAAGCTAGAAGTTGTCTTTTGATACTTGATGGATCAGGAAGACATCTATTCAATAAAATATAAAATAACTACTTGGTCTGTCTTATCGTGAACACATGGCAAATAAGAAGTTATCACATGAAACAGCAGATTGTATGACCACATTCAATAGGGTTAGAAATCAGCAACCCAGGATGGTGGGGTACACCTCATCTGAAGATTAGAAGTTCCAGGTTACCCTTTGTTACAGAATGATTTAAGAGATCAGCCTGTCTCAAGAAAGAAAGTAACAAAGAAAGAAAGAAACAAACAAACAAAGAAACACAGAAACAAAGAAACAAATCAATGAAGATCTAGGCATTGTGGCAAATCCCTGCAATCCTAGCACTAGGGAGGCTGAGGCAGAAGTGCCCTGAATCTGAGGTCAGCTTAGCTACATGGAGAGACTGTTTAAACAAACACCCCTCCTCCACACACAAAAAAATCAGTGATTTAAAAAGAGAAAAGAAAATGAAATGGAAAGCCCTGTTTCCAAACCACAAGAAGCCCCACCGCTTACCCACAGGGGCTGGGTGCCTAGCTCCCTGAGAGGGGCTGAAAGTGGACAGAGAAAACACTATGCGTATTGGGTTTTTAAACCTATACACTCAACTTTTATCTGTGGTTTCCCTTTCTAACCGTAACCCTAACCCTAACCTTAACCCTGGGATTTCACAGTTCCAGTCTGCTGCCAATGGCAATCTAAAAATATAAAATGGAATATTCTAGAAATAAACAGCTCATTGTTTTAAGTTTCACACCATTCAGAGTACAGTGATAAGATCATGTACCATCTTGCCTGGAACAGGAATTGTCCTTTTGTCCAGTGTATTCACATTGCAAATGTTCCGTGTTGTCTTGGTTATCAGTTTGTCATATCAGAGTTTAATTTCATGTGACAATCGTTTATGAAGTAACAGCCCCCAGGGTAAGAGTAGCGATGTTATAAAATGGTGCTACCCTAAGCTTAATTGCAGAAGGTTCTCTCTGCAGCAGTCAACAGTTAATGCAAAGCTTCATAAGTAGCACAAGTAGTGGGAATAGTTGTTGAGTGACTGTCTGGAGGCACATGGGTGATGCCCTAAATGGGCCACAAAATACCCCCCCCCCCCAGCAAGGCCCAAGAACAGTGGAAGTCCAGGGGAAAGTATGTGATGAGCCAGAGGACGGAGAAGAGCACTGTGAAATGCTGTCTTCCAGACACGGCATGGCCATTGTAGCCGTGAACTCACTGTAGCTGATCACCTGTATAAAATCCAGCCACCTGGATTAGTCAGCATTCTAGTAGACAGCACTGCTTAAACCCAATGGGTAATTGGGTTTAAGCAGTAATTGGGAATATTACTTCAGGAAACATGAGGGCTGCACTCAAGATTGTGGAATCATTCTCAGATAAACAATGTAATTTATACTTAACAAGACATCCTCTGCTAAAAACTTTGGGCTATTTGATTAAACACTAAGTGTCTGAATGGGTTTATTTGCTCCAACCCCACTTAGGGTAAGGAAATGCAAGTCAGTGGGTTCCTGTGGGCTTTTCTAGTCCTTACAACTTTTCTAAAAATCGTCATGTCTTTTCTCTAATTTTTGTGTAATTCCATCTGGTACATATTATGCTAAGATTTGCCCTTTGCTTTGGCATATTCCCCTCTATCCTTTGCGCAGCCAGTAGAGCACAGCAGAGACTGTCGATCTGCCCTCATGCAGTATCAGCAGGAACCTGCTTGCCTGCAGTGAGAAGCTGCTCCTGTAGCTCCTGCTCCCTCTTTTGAAGATGCTTAGTGTGAGCAGATGAATTTGGTGCTGAAAGCACAGGGATGAGCTCATGGGGCTTTCTTGAAATAAAGAAAATAAAGATAGCCAGTGAACTAGCTACTGTTTTGATATGTGATGGGAATATATTTCCAAGAGCGATTAGAGCAGGACTGGGTTTTTCAAAAGCTGAACTCTGATTTATCTTCCTTCCCAAGCACGGTGGTACTGGAGAGTATCCACCTTCAACCCCGGAGGCTGCTATGTTGCCAGCCTCTCTGGCAGGTGGAGTGTTTATACATTTTGTAAGGGTGAGTATGCCAGGCGTAATGTGGCCATCAGTGACCTAAATTAAGGCAGAAAGCCTTGACGGGTTGACCTCACACATGATTGTGATGATTTTAAATAGGAAAACAGTTAAGATGCACATTCTTTTTTTACCCCTTGTCAAACAATACGAAGTGGATTCTAAAGAAAGCAACATTCCAGTGCAAAACATTCAGTACTAAGAAATGATTGGAACGACACAGTTTAAAAGGCTTGGATATGGCTGTCTGTATTCTAAGAGGTTTCTTCTACCAAAGAACCTGGCAACAAAGGCAGGAATTGGCTTGACGGATTGTTTCAGAAACCTACTGTTTGGCTATTTGGATTAGGAATTAAGTAAACACAAACCAGACCATGTGAAGACAAATACAACCTCCTCCAAGTACTAGTGTTCTGACTGCTATTTGTTGTAGGAGTTGGCTTTTCTAAAAAAAAAAAAAGAAAAAGAAAAATCACAACTCCAAGCTGCCCATGTAGAAATGTTACCAGTCCCCGATTCATCAACAAAGAGAAAACAGTCTGAAAAACATGCCTCCAAATCAAAGAGCTTGCAGAATTTTGTGATAGCTATGATGCTGATGCTCTATAGACAGTTAGGAAAGGCAATTGTACGTCCTTTGGTTTATAGCTAAACTGGCACGTGCAGGAATTAACCCAGGCCCTTATGCCTACCAGGCAGGCGAGTGTTCTACCTCTGAGGAAACTCTCCAGCTCAAGTTACCTTTGCTTTTTCTGCAATGAGTTTTTTTTCTGAGAGACTGAACACGGCAGAAAAACCCATGAACAAGCTGGAAAGGGATGATTTTACCTAAAAGCTACAATAGAGCTAACGGTGCAGAGCGGGTCAGCTGATACATTCTTTTGAATATGCATGCAAACCATTGCCGCACTAAGACAGATCACTTGAGTAAGGTGCCCCTCCCCTGACTGTATCTGCAGATATCTTTGCCTCTTTTTAAGTCTAATGAAGCAGAAGATGGGAAGGGGCAGAATTTAGGGAGAAAATGCAGTCAAGCCAGGCAAAGAGTAGTGGAAGGAACACTACAGCCAGGTAGAAGGTCTGATGGCAAAGCACCCCCTGGAGACAAAGATTATAGCATGGGTGGTAATGTGGAATGATAATGAACCGAAATAGGAGATCAGGAATGTCTAACTAGGGGTTTTGGTGGCCAGTGTAAGATCTCTTTGTTGTCTAGGCCTCAACTTCTTAAACTGTGGGTTGTGACCCCTTACAGGGTCCAGTAACTGAATTTGGGGGTCTAGGTAAATTTGGTAA
>NW_026596240.1:844570-866843 GCF_907164565.1 Psammomys obesus | reverse complement strand
CGAGGCACACAGGGTGGCTTCACTAGTCTGGCTTCTGAACCTGCGAGACACGTGCTGCACCGCATGTGCAGTGACGCTGCCAGAGCCAACACAAACTGCCGGAACCTGGCTGAGACTCAAGGCCATCATATGTGATGAACATATGTGATGTGCACTGTTTTTAGCATATATGTGGTTTTCTGCTCTTAGAAAAACACAATAGTTTAATCACAGAAAACAGAGGCTTTTAGTAGTTTTCCTTATTGTTATTTCTCAGCATATAACTACCACATCAGTGTACTAGTACAATTAGCAAATGTTTGGATTGGGTTGTATCAGATTGTTTAATTTCAAGAATTGCTAGTTTGCTAGCTCAGTTTCATTAAAAATTGTTAACTGAATTTTGACATGGGATTAGGAAGAATTTCCAATAATTTCTGAAATGGCTCTAAACATATTTCTGCTCTTTTCATTTTATATTATATATTTACACAAAGTGGCATCTTCTACACTGACAATAATAAAAATAAAAAAGTTGATCAATTCTAAATAATGTCAAAGATGTGCTGGGCTTCTAGGTTAACATAAAACATTCAGCCAAGATTTAATTCTTTATGTAAAAATAAACACACCTACCTCACTAGTATGGAAAATTGACTTACTCTTTAGTAAACAGCAAAGCTGTATGCATAACAGAGGATTTTAAATGGATTTATGATTTTATTGCCAGAAAATGTTTGATTTGTATAGCTGTTTTTATAAACCTATATGCCCAAGATCACTTTCTTGGATGAAAGGGCTCATGAATGGAAAATATTTAAAAGGCCTGTTCTAGGATAATGGTATCCAATGTGTACTGTGCTCTGGAAAGCTGGAGAAATTTGCTCTAAACCTTTCTACACTTTCGTGTACCTTTTGTAACTCGTTACACACACATTCCCCTATCTCCATTAACTGAAATTGGGACCTTAAGAGGATGACTGGGGATGGCAACAGAGCACTACACTTAATTAAAAGAATTCAGAGCCAGGGCATGGCAGGCTTAAACACAGAATAATCATGAGTTCAAGGCCAACTCAAACTACAGGAGGCCCTTCCCGACAAAAATAAAAGGCTGAGGATGGTGCGGTGCTTGTCTTGCATGCCCTGAAAGACCTGGGTTCACTCCTAAGGACTTAGTGAATAAACAACACCCAGAAGAAGTTTTCTAGCAGATAGCTGCATATAAAACTGATGAGTTGGAAGGGCCTCTGAAGACCAGGTAGGTTTGAGAACCAACTGTTGAAAGCATGAACAAGAAGAGGTAAGAAAACAGTTTCTACTGTTCAGAAGCATATGCAGCACTGGCTGCTGCCATTTTAAGTTCTCAAATTTATGAAATACAGACTCTATAGCTTTTAGGCCGTACTAACAGGTAGCTTCCTGTTCTATTTTTTAAGATAAGGTCTCATGTTGCTTTAGCTGGTCTTGAACTCTCTATGTAGCTGAGGATGCCACTGGACTCTTGTTCCTCCGCCTTTGAGTGCTGGGATTTTAGGTATGTACTACCATGCCCAGTTTATATGGTGCTGAGGATCAGTTCAGTGCTTCATGAATTCTATCTAGGCAAGCACTCTACTATCTCGGCTATGTCCCCAGATCCCTACTTATGTTTAATGATTTCTCAATTTTTATGATTAGAAAGAAGTCTGTCCCTGTAGAGGTAGTTAGCTGAAATTCTGAGCACTTCCCAGCTGAGAAAAGTACAGTATTCTGGATAGGGGCATCAAGTCAGAACTGTCAGTCAAGGGGATCTTAAGGGGAAACAACTGACATTCTTCTACAGTGTACTATGTTGGTAGTTTAGACTTGTAAATGCATTTTAAACTTGCGATACTTTCAATTTAAGATGATTTATCATGATATAATTCCACTAAAAGTGGGAAAGAATCTATTTTCTACTACTATTTAAAAGTACTGCACAATTAATCATGAAAGAAAAATGTTAGTATCCTAAAAGCAATTTAGTATGAAGTTTTTCCCCCTCTCCATTACCATTTTAGTAATGGTTAACTAAGTACAGTTTAGTTTAGTACAGTTAACTAAGGATTTTAGAGGTGCCCATCATGAAACTTGGGTACTTTGAAAAAATGGATGACAAAAAGGCTGAGTCACAAAGCAAAGTGTTTCCAGGTTAACAGACATTAACAAGACATAAAGGCTAGTATACAGACGTTCTTACTAGCTAAATATGGTATTGTTTGGAGACCAGAAAGCATGTTTTAGAGATTTAATAATTTCTATTTTATGTGGGTAGGTGTTTTGCCTGTGTCTCATGTGCATTCATTGCCTGTGCAGACAAGATGTTATGCCTCCTGAACTGTAGCTACAGATAGATGGTGCTTGGTTAGCTGGTTAACTGTCCCATGGAGGCTAGGAATCAAGCCCAGGTGCCCTAGAAGAACAGCCAGTGCTCTAAACTAGTGAGCATATTCTCTAGCACCTGAAGTTTTAAAACAAATTAATAATAACTCTGAGTCCAGTGGTTTTCAAAACATGGAAAAATGGAAAGTCTCTCTCTCTCTCTCTCTCTCTCTCTCTCTCTCTCACACACACACACACACACACACTCACACACACAGAGCCAGCTAATAACTGTAGAATTAAGTGGAAATTAGGAAATGCCCAGGCTGGAGAGATGGCTCAGAGGTTAAGAGCACTGGCTATTCTTCCAAAGGTCCTAAGTTCAATTCCCAGAAACCATATGATGGCTCCTAAACATCTATAATAAAATCTGGTGCCCTATTCTGGTGTGCAAGTACACACGCAGTCAGTACACACTGTACAAATAAAAAATCTTAAAAAAAAAATAGAAAATGCCACTATTGCAATTGCTTATAACAGATTCAAAGAATCATCACTGGCTGTTAAATCACAGAGATGAGGGGAAGGATCATACAGAACCAAAGGTTGCATCTTAAATTTTAGAGTGAAAGGTATCTCCCAAAGGAAAAACTTGACAGGTATCACTTTTAGCACATTTGGCATTACCCACAGTAGAACTGAACTACATGCATCCTGATACTATGTAAATGGGCAACACTAAATCTGAGCAGGAAAGAGAGCATCACTGCATGAGCCCATTCACTTGTGCTGTTAAAAAAATAGCACCAGAAGGGTGCCAGGTCTGTGGCACAGGTCTGTATTCTTAGCTCCGCCAGAGGCAGGCTTACTGAGAGCTCAAGGCTTGCACTTGCCTATTTTTTGCCTAGGTGTTGAGTTCAAGCCATCAAGCCCACAGGCATGTGTATACACCTGCACATGTGCACACGCACGCACGAACGCACACATGAACAGCAATTTTTCTAGAGGACAGGATGAAAGGAAAGACTAAACCCAATGGAGGAGTCTTCTCTATATTCACAGTAAGAATGAAACAAAGACATAAACATGCAAGGGCGTTTGTGGAACAAGGATCATATATGGGGTATTAATATTAAGGTTAAGGGGTGTGATAATGGTGTGGTAATTATGTAAGAAAGCCCTCATTCATAGAAAATGTGGTGACTATTTAGGGATAAAGCATTATAATGATTTATGTTTACTTTCAACAGGCTCAAGGGGGGAAAGGGGAAATATTAAACTTGTAATAAAAAGGTGATAAATGTAATAAAACACAAATATGGTGCACTAAAGAGAAATGGATATTTATTATTTATAGTCTCAGCTTTCCTCTAGTACTGAAAATTTTTCAAAATAAAGTCAGTTAGACATACAAGATGATTCTTGTATGACTAACACACCATAGTTGTTTTTATTTAGATGAATATGCTAAATACTAGTAAGTTGTAGCATTCATTTTTTAAAAAGTCCCCTATGAAATTTTTTCCTGTCAAAGTTACCAAGTTTGAGGTGAACCACCATTCCTCATGGGCAGTGTCTGCTATAGGATTCCTATCCTTTTTCCTCCATCTCAAAATCATGTTGCAATTACCCATGAAATTAACAAACCAGCAAAACAACTACAAAAAGCGGTCACCTTATCACCCTTAATATCAGAAAACCTATAACCTTCTGGCTTTAAAATAATTTATTTCATAGATCTGTTTAATTTCATGTCTCAGAGCATACATTATTTACCAAGAGGTGCTGGACAGAGATTGTAAAAAGGGAGAAAACACTTAGGAGAAGAAACCAGCTCAGTCCCACTAGGATTTGATCCTGCCTCATAAAGTCTTGCTAGGATAAATTTCTACCATACTTCTTTTGTGCTTACAGAAAAACAGTAACTTCTGAGTTTCCAATGCTGTAAATAAATTTTTTTTTTTTTACAGTTTAGTATGCATTCAATTGACATACAAGGCAACCAAATAAATTTCTGCCATCAACATCAGCATAATGTGTATTTCCTGTCACTGAACTAACTTCAAACCACAAAAACATTGTGACTAACATTAAAAAGGCAAGCTGTAAGATACTCAAAGCTTATAAGGACAAATTGCACATGGTTAAGATGGGACATCATTTGACAATGGCTGTTGTTGTGCATATGGCTGCTTTTTCTTATATGAAGGCCAACGGCAAACAGGGCAACAGTGTCGGCCCCCAGCCAACCACATAACAATGCAATTCTGGTGAAACACATGACCACAAGGCAACCCCATTAGCAAACATCCATTTTCAAAATTCTCAAGGCAAACAACACATTCAGTACAGTGCAGCGTACCCACAGGCCAAGTCAACCAGTCTGGTTCCGTATCTTCATTAGTGTTATGTGATCCATATGACCTCCCCTTCCTTTCACATGGTCTGGTCTGACAATATTTATTGGCACATGAACAAGCCTCAGCATCACAGTGACTTGCTCTTCCTGGAGAACTGTGAATTATGCTTTGTTTATCTTCAAATACATCCTTACTACTAAAAGTGTCCATGTTGTCACTATCTGAGTCATTTTCAGTGTCTTGAGAACTCTCCGACATTTCTTCTTCAGACTGCACCCCAAGACACTTAAACCGCCACATTGGTAAGTTTTTAATATAATCAGTTGGTATCAGAGGGTGAAGCCAAAGGTCAGGGAATGCTAACCGTTCCAAGAATAAGTCAGGGTCTTCGTCCCAATCAGAGTCTACAGGAAAGTTCTGAAATGAAGCAATCGGGTGGAAGAGGTAGCTGGTGTACCAGTCCCACAGACTTGATAACCATTCTAAATTATTTGCATTAACTTCATCATTGTTGCTGCGCCGTCTCTTCTTCTCAAAGTAATCAATTAGCAAACCATGTCCAAGGTATGTACTGAGAAACAGGGCTGGGTGTGAAGAGTAAAACATCCAGTCTGCCCTTACCCATGAAGCCAGTGTGGTCGTATTAGAATAGCGCAGCAATCTTAAACTATATTCATAAAAGCTATCTAAGTACGGGAGCTGTAGAAAGCCCAACACAGGTAACCAAGAAATAATCAATAGGGAATTGTATGTCCCTAAGGTGCTTATGAGAACCACAAATCGCTTGATGGTTGCTCCTTGTGTAATAAATAAGTCCATCCAAGCCATAAGATTAACTAGAACCAAACTCAAAACAAACAGATCATTTACTTCAGGCTGTAATGAGCGGAGAAATGAATCCATGGCCTGGAGGGATATAAATTCACCTGTGTGGTTTCCGTACCTGTAAATTCCTTCAGGAGTTCTAAGTATATATGACGGCATGTTATAAACACCAATATCTGTCATATAACTCTTGTTGTCCCAATTTTCCACATTAACAAAAATAAACTCAACTCTTCCAGTGAATTTTATACTTAATGCAGAGAAGAAAGCTGGCGGTTGGTCAAGGTTTGCAAATAGGTATATTTTTACCCAGTACTGATCACTTTTATTCCATTCTTCTTTCAAGTGCTCAATATTATATATAGTTTTGATCCGAGAAGCTGCATGGGCAGTGATCCATTTAAAAATGTGCTCTA
Organism: Psammomys obesus; assembly: GCF_907164565.1. Classification (NCBI taxonomy): domain Eukaryota; kingdom Metazoa; phylum Chordata; class Mammalia; order Rodentia; family Muridae; genus Psammomys; species Psammomys obesus. Next base: position 860,920 of record NW_026596240.1, on the reverse strand, counting down.
CTTCAACCTTGCGTCCACTGTACTCTTTAAGCATGACTTTCCCTTTAGATGTACTTGTCTGTGGGACAGACATGATGAGTGTGGAACGGACCCAGCCTCTTCTCCTGCAGTACCTGGAAGAGAGTACACTGAGTAAACAGCCAGGCTGCGGCACAACTCACATTCTTACACTTTCTCTAGCGCTCTTCTCCTAGACCGCACGACCTCCTAGTAACCAAAGAGAAACCAATACTGGCAACTGTGACAGAACAAGCAAGTTTACGTAGTCTACTCTGAGTTTCTGTTTCTAGGAAAAGGAAAAAGTTTGTACAAGGTATACCAAAAAGCACTTCTGAGCCAAGGACTCAGCAAGCACTTTATCATCTTGTACGTGCCACTGCATTACGTGATAAGTAATTTCTGCTCATATGGAATTAAAAAATCCTATTACAGGTGCAAAACCAGTATCAAAGAAAGATTAAAGAAAGGGGATATCACCACGAGTTTGAGCAGGTAAAGAGTTCAAGAAAGGTTTGGGAAATGAACTAGGCCTTGAAAAATGGTTAGAAATGAGGGAGAGACAGACGGAGGTAAACGCTCCTACATGCTGAGCCCCTGAAGGCAGGGCCCCGCCTCGCCACTTCTCAACAAGGCCTGGCGCCACAGCGAAATTGGCACCCTACAAAGTCATCTTCGCAAAGCTGACCCGAAAGAGCTATTTCAGGTTCCTTTAAGTCCCTTCTTTCCTTAAGGAGCACTGTGAACGACAGGATTTAACACTGAGGAAACAGAGAGAGTAGAAAAAGAGCTTCAGTCAATTCATTTTACTCGGAGAGTGAATGAGAAGAGCATAATTACAACTGTCATCTGTTTAAGTTTATGGAAGTAGTCAGTGACAGGACATTTCTCCTCTCTGAAAAACTAGGTGATGAGAAATTAAAAAAACAAAAACAGCCATTGCATTACCACAGATAACTGTTGACATTTTCCTTTGTTTTGTTTTGTTTCTTAAACTCCCCAAAACCTGCCATGTGGAACTTTATGATACACAAAATTTGTATTGATAAAGGGTAGAAAAATCTTATAGGTTTGAAAAAAATGTTATAGATTTGAAAATAGGTACCGTATGATTTATGTTGTTACTCAGAATATTGATATAAATCATGGACATTACATTTTACTTAATAAGCACTTTCATATTTTATTAGGGCGAGATAAGTATGTTACACATTCATAAGATCCATTGAGGAAAGGCTAATTATGTGGCATGTTTTACAACTGTCGCATGACTAACTTATCTCAGGAATACTGTAGTATAATTTCAGATAAATGAAGATGGTATACAGTCTTTCAAAGAGCAGGTTGTTGAGGACTCTGGGAAGCTAGCTATCACAGTGACTTTGAATCAGAAGCTCCTGACTTTCAACTTCTTGCCGCATTGATTCACTCCCTTAACAGCACAAATTCCATTAACATAAAATGGTTTGAATAGAAACAAGCCTTAAAAATTAATATTTCCATCCCTTAACAATATATGTATTCAATGAAAAATAATTCAATGATATGAATCCTGTTTTTGCCCTTGCCAAAACCAAACAGCAGATGAAATACGTAAATGATGGCCTCCTCCAGATCTTATATAAGGAACTTTAATGGCTTAATTGCAAGATAATTGTGATGTCACATTTCTACTCATTAAAATCTGTATTTATTTTTATGTGTAGTGTGTATGCTTATGTGACTTTATGTGCATCACATGTGTGAAGCTTCCCTCAGAGCTCTGGAGCTGGAGACAGACAGCTGCAAGCTGGCTATCTAAGTGCTGGGAACTGACCCCAAGTCCTTTGCAAGAGCAGAGAATGTTCTCAATTGGTGAAACATTTGCCCAGCCCCACAGCTCTACTCTTGGTCATTCTCTTATCTTCTCTCCTATAACTACACTGGCTTCTCACTTGTGTCAGAAATCAAATGACAATCCTTATGACAAAAAAAAAAAAAAAATCTTGCTTGTAAAACAAGCAAAGTTTTAATGCATTCATTTCTTCCTTTTATATTTTCTCTTCAGTTCAGAACTGATATTTTTTAAGTCTTGTCATTCTAAAAAGAACTTGAGACTACCCAACAAAAGAAAATTCCCTATGCTATAATTTTCAAATTAAATCATGTTTTCCAGGTTTGGAAAAAACATCCTAATACTTACAAACATACATTTTTCTAAATACTAATCTAAAAGTATCCTCACAAAGACAAAACTACATGCATATATTGTTTTTAAGAATTGCATATAACCATGTATCAGTATAAAACCTTTTACTGCCAATTCAAAGAGAACATTTTTTAATTGATTTATTATTTATTACAATTCATTCACTTTGTATCCCTGCTGTTGGCCCCTCTTTCATCTTGTCCCAGTCCCATCCTCCCTCCCTCATCTCCCCCTATACTCCTTCCCCTAGTCCACTGATAGGCTACAGTGAGATAGTAGGGGCGGAAGACCTCCCCTATCAGGTCTCCTCAGGACTGGCTGCATCCTCTTCCTCTGCAGCCTGACAAGGTTGCCCCACCAGGGGAGGGTGATCAAAGAGCCAGCCACTGAGTCCATGTCAGATACAGTCCCTGCTCCCCTTACTAGAAGACCCCCATGAAGACTGAGCTGCCTATGATCTACATCCAAGTAGGGGGTCTAGGTCCTCTCCATGCATGGTCCTTGGTTTGTTCATCAGTCTCTGCAGATGGGCCCAGAATTTTTGGTTCTGTTTGTCTCCTTGTGGAGCTCTTTTCCCCTTTAGGTCACTCTATCTCCCCCTTCTTCCACAAGATTCCTGCACTCTGCCCAAAGTTTGACTGTGAGTCTCAGCATTTGCTTTGATCCCCTGCTGGGGAGAGTCTTTCAGAGGCCCTCTGTGGTAGGCTCCTGTGCTGTTCCCTCTTTTTTTCTGCTTCCAATGTCTATACTATTTGCCTTTCTGAATGACAATTAAGCATCTTCCCTAGAGTCCTCCTTGTTGTTTAGCTATTGAATTTAGTATGTTTATCCTATATTATATGGCTAATATCCACTTATAAGTGAGTATATACCATGTGTGTCTTTCTGCTTCTGGGTTACCTCACTCAGAATGATCTTTTCTAGTTCCATCCATTTGCCTGCAAAATTTCATGATTTCCTTGTTTTTAATCGCTGAATAGCATTCCATTGTGTAAACATAACACAATTTCTGTATCCATTCCTTGGTTGAGGGACATCTAGGTTGTTTCCAGATTCTGGCTATTACAAATAAAGCTGCTATGAACATAGCTGATTAAATGTCCTTGTTGAATGGCTGAGCAAATGCTCAACGTCCTTAGTCATCAGGGAATGTCAATCAAACGACCCTGAGATTTAACCTTACTCCCATCAGAATGGCTAAGATCAAAAACTCAAGTGACAACACATGCTGGAGAGGATGTGGAGAAAGGGGAACCCTCCTCCATTGCTGGTGGGGTAAAACTTGTACAACTACTTTGGAAATCAATCTGGTGCTTTCTTAGAAAATTAGGATCAAGATCCAGCTTATACCACTCTTGGGCAAAACAAACAAACAAAAAAACATTCTTCAGGGTTTTGTTTTTTGACAGTGTTTCACTATGTAGGTTGGCTTAGAACTTGAGATCCTACCATTCTGCCTTCCATTGGGAATGCATGCCCATACCACTTTGCCCAACTTATCTGTCAGTTCTTTTGGCTATATAAAAATGTTGATTTTTTTTTTTTAACCAGCATCCACACTACATGGCTCATGGCTGCCTATGACTCCAGACCCAAGCGCTCCTATATCATCTTCTGAACACCAAAGGTACCTGCACTTAAATATGCATATAACTCCTCTATACACATAGGCATATAACCTAAATTTTTAATTAAAAAGTGAAACCAGACAAGAATTAATGTAATAATAGGTTGAATACTGAAGACAGTAACAAATCAAAAACTAAAAAAAAAACAAAAAACAAAAAAAAAAGTGAAGAAAAATAAAATAGTGAGAGGGTAGAAAAAGTAGGAAGGGGGGGTTAGAGAGATGGCTCAGAGGTTAAGAACACTTGCTGTTCTTCCAAAGGTCCTGAGTTCAATCCCCAGGAACCACATGGTGGCTCATAACCATCTATAGTAAGATCTGGTGTGCAGGCAGAATGTTGTATAAATAATAAATAAATCTTTTAAAATAAAAAATGGCCAACAAAGCCTTCTTTAGAAAAAAAAAAAAGGTAGAAAGGACATATTTGATTAGATAAAATAATAAATATGACTGACATTAGGTAGAAGAGCATGTCTAAAGACAGTTGTGGAACAGATGGAAAGTGACTAAGGAAATGCAAACTGAAGGTCAGAAGTACGAGAGCAGTACTGCATGCCTGTAACCCTAGCCCTTGCCTGAGGGAGAGGGTCTATGAGTTCAAAGCTGTCTGAGCTATAGGTGGGAACAGTGATGTCATCCACAACCACCTGGAAGAGAACACTGAAACAAAAGAACAAGTTTTAAGGGATCTCTGAGAAAGCCAGCAAACACCAGTTTATGCAAAACTAAAAACATCTGGGTAACTACCGGTACACTACACATGTAACTAAATGTTCAGTTTTGGTGGGCTTCTGGTAGTATTGTCTTTACTAAGCAAAAAGATTCTGGCCAGGGCTCAAACTCAGAATTCCCTAATCCACCTACCTGGGGTCACTGGAGCAGTTGAAAGTGCCCGTCCGTATTCCAAATCTTGACACTTTTTTAACCATTTTCTCCCAGTGGATTTTACCCACCAAAGGGCTTCTGTCATTTGCTATGACCTATTTCCCAAAAAAAGAGAGGGGGAAAACATGAAACTTTAATTACTTAAACCAAATTACCTAATTCTTATCTATACCATAAATCTTTTTCAATAAAGACATTCTGCTTTCAGTTCTGGTTTAACTGAATCATCTCTTAATTACTGCAATTTTTTAAACTTTAATTTAAAGTTTCCACATGAGTGCTACAGCAGCCTTGTGGAGATGAGAGGACAACTCATGGCAGTCAGTTCTCCTTTCTCCTGGTCTGCGGGCTGAACTCATCAGCAGGCTTGTGCAGCATGTACCTTTTCCTGCTGAGCCTCCTTACTGGCCCTTACTGCTATTCCTGCAGAAGTTCCAACTGTCCAACTAGAAAACATACATAAGTATAGTATGTTAAACTCCATGCTCTAGCAGTACCACAGTACAGGAGTCCAAAGCCTGTGAAAATGCTAGCTGTAGTCTCTATGACCTATTCTCTATAAGTATATTACACAGACAGAAAATGGCTAGGATGTCAATTTCTCTTTAAAAATAAATGTTTAAAAACCCAAATAAAGCTTCTAAAAATTATCACATGTGGATTTAACAAGTTCAGATTTCATGTTTTCAATGTTCAGTTTTGTAGCCAAGAGCCAAACACATGTTTTCTATTAGACTATGCTTTGACTAAATCAGTACTGCCAACCTTAAACTTTTTTGTTTGTTTGTTTTTTGAGACAGGGTTTCTCTTTGTAGTCTTGGCTGTCCTGAACTTACTTTGTAGACCAGGCTGGCTTCAGACTCACATTGATCTGCCTGCCTCTGCCTCCCAGAGTGCTGGGATTACAAGATGGGTGCCACCTCACCTGGCTGACAGCATTAAGCTTCTATTTCAAGTATGCATACACAATTAGGTCTGAGAGAAACTGATTATTTTTAAAGAAAGGAAAACATTCTAAATTGACTTTCAAAATGTTAATAATTTTTCTGTTTATGTCAGTCAGTAGTTAAATATCTCTTCTCTTTATCTCTAATCTTCCTGACTTAATGGAAGTACAGTTTCATTAAAGACACCAGTAAAATAAAATATAAAAGTAATAAAATACAATTCAATGGAAAACTAAAAAATGTATAAAGTTTTCATGAAACCATCTAATTAAGTCTAGCACATATAAGCCTAACCTATTTTCATAAATGCCATGTTTACTAACATTATTCAATTGAAAATTACAACACAATACTCTGGGACCTCTAATTTTCCTGACAGGGAGAACCATTTTTATATTCAAAAAGCCTCCAGAAAGTGAAGTTCCAGACATGTGGATGAACTGAGTGCCAGCAGTCAACTCCTTGGGAGAAGTCACGGGGTGGGTGGTACAGCTACTTCACCTGTGGCCTTTCTTCTGGGAAGTCTAACCAATGTCAGGGGCATCACAGGCCGAGAACACATGGTCCTAAAATATGAAGGTTCCTCTCTGCACTACCAGCTCATTCAGTACCAACACGGCACCAATGCTGATGTTCTAATACTTACGGAGCAGTCCATGTGTATGTAACACTGTGTGACACATTAGATACTCAACACACATAGGAATTAGAAAATTCAGTCAATGATTTTGATAGTGCTTTTAATGAAAACACATGGTTACTGAGCGAGACATGAGTTCACGTTTACGTTCTCAGATGCCTAAGACATGGTTTTAGATATAGGACTTTCTAGGGAGGTAACGCTGATCACGTTACCTAAGATGCTACTGACCCTTTTCTCTGGTCCAAATGTATATTGTAAAGGTTTACCTGGAGAATCAGGCAGTCAAGCATGGTCGGCTTCTTATTTTACTTTTTGTGGTGGTGGTGGTTAAGGGGGTGGGACCCATGAGCATAAGGGCATACGAGGCAAATGCTCCACTACTCAGCTCCGTACCCAGCCACAAAGCAATGGTCTTTTTCCTTTCTGTTACTTCCCAAGAGTCAATCATATATCTCTCGATCATGAAGCCAAGAAACTTGAATATAATTTTCAGATTTCTCATGATACCGGTCTCTGGGGAAATTATATAAAATATTTTCTTGTTCTTTGTGCTGTCTTACTTTCTCCTCTTTGCACTTTCCTTTTTCTGTCTCTTCTTTTCTCTCTCCTTAAAAATAACTCTTTTCCAACATTTTTCCATGTCTTGACTAAAGCTATGAAATAACCCAGATACTTTAGGCCTGTGTTGGCAATAACATTGCTTCAAGCCTCTCCATGTACCTCTGTCAATGTGAACACAGCCCTAAGTCTTAGGTCATCTTTGAGAGAAGACCTAATTGTTCGTTGTGCAAGTACCTTGCAGACTTATGACAAGCATTCCTGTGTTAGAAATGAGAGAAGGCTGTTGGCAGGCGCATCCGGGTTCTGGCAGCGAACACAGAGGTGAGTGAGGAGAGTTGTGGGCACGGCTCAGGAGCTACATGACAATTTTAACCCCGGGCCTTGTTTACTCAGCAATCTGTTCTAGCATCTGCTCTGGACGAGTTTAAGGATCCCTGACTGAGAGAGCTGCACACAAATGAGAAGTTGTTTAGGCATTTCTTGATATCATTTTTTATCACTCTCTCACTATACCTACAAATGACAAATCGCTTTGTTAAAATCCTATGCAGTTACATTAGTCAGTTAATGGTTTTGCATACATTAACTTTGAAGGAGGCTGATGGTCACCATAACAATGGTAGTGCTTTCACACACACAGTAACTCAGGTACTGTTACTGGCTCAGTTAACAGCAAAACAAAATCTTCTAAGCCTGTCACTGCTGTGGCACATCAGCAGGAGCCTCTTTGACTTACAGCTTGTGTCCCACAAAGCATGCTTGATCTGGAGTGGCATCCACACTGCTGCTCTCATTACACTGGGAAGAGATAGTTCTTAGAAATTCAAAAAAGAGACTTCATTCTCTATGGAGAATATTTTCAGGTACAAGAAAAACTCTGGACCGAAGTATGGCTTGAATTTCGAGCCTAAGAGAGACCTGGCATCACAGGCTAAATGTGAGGCATTCTTTTCACTCCCTGTAGAGTCTAGATGATCTGGGCGCTGCTCATTAAACATCTGAGCTGACCTAAACTTTGTTCCACTGCGCTGGCCTCCTTGGTTTTTAGAGAGAAGGTTTCTCTGTATGGCCCTGGCTGTCTTAGACTTGCTTTGTCGACCAGGCTGGCCTTGAACTCACAGCAATCCACCTGCCTCTGCCTCCCTTCTTGCTGAGATTAAAGGCGTACACCACCACACCTGGCTTAAAGCTATTCTTTTATAACCAAAAGTTCCTTCCCCAGTAACCTGTCATCCTGAATGTTATCTGAAAAGACAGTATAAATGGCATCTTGCTATGCAACTACAAACCAATCATCTCAATCATTTAGATATAAAAGATGCCTAAATTTAGTATATTTACAGATATACTTCTACCTGTTTTTGAAGATGAGGGATTTATATCTCATGAGAACATTTGGCTCATCCTTGTTAATCCCCACAAATAGTCATAAATAATACGATTCCTTGGAATGAGAGTGTTGACATTTTCTACATTTCTCAGTACTTTAACAGGGATCTAGTTTCACAACTGTAAAATATGTATATGCTACCTGTATAAAATCATCAAAAATGAGGGTAAGTGATGGACAAAAGCTGAAACTGAACAGCATTTCAATTAACTAATTTAAATATTTACCCTGTTATTGTTTCTTTAACTTCTGGCTAAATCAAGTATACTATTCTTATGGGCTTGCTAAATAGATAAACTCAAAAAGTTTTTCACCAATATATGTATTTGCCGTATATTTTGCCCTGTAGTTGCCCATTAAAGGAGTAAAAAATTAGACTTGACCTAAACAAAACTCTTGTCTTAAGAACAAAGATAAATAAACAAGTTTAAAATCAGCTGTTAGTGCTCCCAGCCAAACAGGAAATGCATTAACATAATTCAACAAATAATGACCAAAGTTTTCCATACTTTAAATTATAAAGTGTTTTTTCACTCCTGTGCAACCACAGTGACTTTAAACTCATTAACTGGGACAGCTAGTAGGAAACAAATAGCTATATCTCTTTTTGAATTTTTGAATTATGACAAAAAGTCAAAACAAATAAAAATGTTAGGGACAAATCCATAAAGGCCATTCACTATGTAACTTTTCCATTTCAAAAGTCATTTGATTCTCTGACCAGCATTCTTTCGAAACAAAAGAATCATTTTCTATTTTTGATGCCAAGGAGACTGGGTGGTGGTAGAGTCCAGAATCCACAAAATTGGGAATTAATGGCTAATGAGAGGCAGGAGCTTAGGTTAGAGAGGGAGCAGGAAATTGTAGCTCTGTGTTACAATCGTACTACAATGAAAGGCCTTGGTTCTGTGTGAATAAACATAGTGTATATCATTGGTAAAAATGTCATATGGTTTTGCTATGTTTGAAAAAATGAAAATTAGTTCTTGCAATAGTTGGTGGAGGGAACCAATTTTTATAAGCTGTCCTCTGATCTACACAAGTACTTCTCACCACAAAAAAGTAAATATAATTTTAAAAAGTGGGGGAAATCAGGGGATAGAGATGGCTTAGTAGGGTAAAAGCCCTTGCCTGGCAAGCCTGGAGACCTGAGTTTGACCCCCAGAATCCACATAGAGGTAGGAGAACCAACTCCACAAAGCCGTCCTCTGGCTGCACCATGTACACACATACCAGCATCACCTCCCTCTGCTTCCTGGTCTGGCTGAGATGTAGCCAGCCACCTACACAGATGCTGCCATGCTTTCCCTCCATGACAGACTATATCCTCAAAAAGGGAGCCAGAATAAACCCCTTCTTTCTTAAGCTGCTATCATCAGGTATTCTGTGACATCAACAGGAAAAAGAAAACAGTCCTATTCATCATACATGCTCAAGGATACAGGAAACACATGAAATCAGGCTTGACAAGTTGAAGACAGAAATGGCTAGAATCTATGCAGTGCAGCCTATGAAAATATTAATTATAGACATTTTTAAAAATGGAAAAGAGGCTGGAGAGATGGCTCAGAGGTTAAGAACACTTGCTGTTCTTACAAAGGTCCTGAGTTCAATTCCCAGCAACCACACGGTGGCTCATAACCATCTATAGTAAGATCTGGTGTACAGGCAGAACACTGCCTTTATACAAAATGGAAAAGAACAAAGTAATCAGCTTCTTTCAAAATACATAAAATAGAAGACTAGTGTAATGGCTGACACCTATAATCCAGGCACTCAGAAAGATGAGGCAGGACAAATGCTACTAAGCCTGGACTACATAGTGAGACCCTGCCTCAAAACAAAGAAGCAACAACAGAAAACAAAAACAGAAGTAGGAAAGAACCATAATTCAAACTGTAGAAACCTGTATTCCTGAAAGACTGGATTAATATGATCTGGCTGAGGAATGCAAACAACCAAGAGAACACATCCCTCTGTCTCTAACAGATGTTTTAAAAATTTTAAGTATAATTTTAAAAACTAAGTAAACAGGGGCTGGAGAGATGGCTCAGTGGTTAAGAGCTGGCTGCTCTTCCAGAGGTCCTGAGTTCAATTCCCAGCAACCACATGGTGGCTCACAACCATCTAGAATGAGATCTGGTGCCCTCTTCTGGCATGTAGATGTATATGCAGACAGAACATTGTATACATAATAAATAAATCTTAAAAAAAGAAAACCAAATAACCCCCCACAAAAAAACCAAAAAACTAACTAAACAAATCAAACCCCCAAAATAACTATGGTGCCAATAGGTTTAGCCTGTTAGCTGACAGTGTCAAGCTTAGGGTCTCAGGGTTACTGTTCTCAGCTGTCTTAACAGACACTGTTCTTGCCGACCAATCTGACAGATGTCAGTCCCTGGCCACAAAGAATACAAGCCAGACAGTGGAAATTGGTGAAAACCTTGAGTATTACTGGAAAAACATGTGTGTCCCACTATACTGTTTCCTTATGAAACTGTTTCCCATATAAACATATTCCATTTTTCTTAGGAGGCACTTTCACCTGTTATTACATGACTTTTAAATACATTGGGAGGAGATGATGTAGAGGCTAGAAGCTATATGGCTATAATGTAACACTTACACCATTACATATTACTAACTTTGTTCAATGGCTACCTTGTAAAAAAAAATTCTCATTATCCTATCTCTTCAGTCTGTTTCTTTTTTTCCTCAGAACTTATTGGCATATTGAATATTGATTTATTTGGTGTCTTGAGTCTTACAACTGGAATTTGAGCTACCTGGACATAGCTCTGGACATCTTTCTGTTATATCTTTAGATCCTAAAACAGGGCTTGGCATAGCCATTTACTGAATAAATGGGTTAATTTTACCATATATTAAAGGATTCAATCCATAAATCTTTAAAACATCAAAAAATATAACATAAGTGGGGCTGGAAAGATCACTCAGTAGCTAAGAGAACTGACTGCTCTTCCTGAGAACCTAGCTTTGATTCCTAGCACCCACATGGCAATTAACAACTACCTGGAACTCTAGTTCCAGAAAATCTGACTCCCTCTTCTGGCCTCTGCTGACCCAGGCATGCATATGACGCACAGACATATATGTATCTGGGTATATGTATATATATGTATATACCCAGATACATAAAATAAAGGCAAATAAATCCTTTTTTAAAAGGTAACTTAAAAGTAAAGATTATGCCAGGCATGGTGGTACACACTGTTAATTCTAGCATTTGGGAGGCAGAGGCAGGTGGATCTTTGTGAGTTTGAGACCAGCCAAGGCTACAGAGTGAGTCCAAGACAGCCAGGGCTATGCAAACAAACCCTGTCTCAACCCTCACCCCTCCCCAAAGGGAGAATATACTAGTTAGTCAATCAAATATATTTATCATTCACAGGTAGGATCCTGGATTTCAAAGCAATTCCCAGGCCTTTGGCATGGTTCTTCTGAATTTCACTGGTGCCTCTTGCCTTCTTCATCATTCATTTGTACAGAATTTATTCATGTGAATGATAAACATCTAGGCTATGCATGCACAGCAATGGGACTGGCTATTCAATTCTATCTTGTTAATAAATTTAAAATTAGTAAAACCAAGAAATCTTTGTTGGCCAGGTTATTAGAAATAAGTACTGGGGGAAAATAGAATAACAATTTCTTAAAACTTTAAAGAAACGACTAATTTTTTTTCTTTCAATACTGGACATTACATGTAGGGTTTCAGGCATGCTAGACAAATGTTCTACCACTGAACCATATTCTCAACCCATACAGCTTATTTCTCAAATCAATGAGCTAAGACAGAAATAAAGTAGAATGGAGAGTGTACAGACCAAACCCCTCTCAGGTTCTACCTCTGCTGATTATCTAGAAGGTAAAAAGTCAAACGCAGTAGGAATAGCACTTTAAAGGGGAGGTCAGCAGTTCCAATGACATCTCCACAAGAATTACCATAGCTCACCCTTCAGCATAGTGGATGACAGCGTCATTCCACCTCTCTAACCTCATGGACGCCTGAGCCCAGCCAGATGCAAGAGAACACCCGCCTATTTCCAATCATACTGCAAGCCAATGACAAGATTAAGCTTCCAATTAAGGTTTCTGAATTCAAAACTTATCTTAAATCCAAATTTGCACTGTTTGTTCTCAGAAAGTAATATGAAGCTGCTATTTTAATTTTCAAACCTTAAATCAAAATTTGTCAATAGCAAAATGATAAGTCAAAAGCACCGAGGATAAGGGAGGATGTATGTATGAATCGTCAATGATCAAATAAAAGTTAGTCTAAAGAAAGAAAAGAATCAAAGGGCCCAGGATCCCAGTTCAATACTGCTGCCAAGTCCCAGGACCTTGAACAAACTACTTCTTACTGCTTCAGAAATGGCTAGTTTGATATGACCTCTGCGTTTCAGCCATCCACACACTACATTCAGGCTCCAAGTTTACTTGATATGTTACTGAAGTGAATATAGATTTTCAAAATTAAACTTTGCTTTCTCCTAAGCAATATTTAGGATGACATTACATGCTCAATATCACATAATTATTCTAATTTACATGGGTACATTAATGTTAATGTACATCCACTTACCATAAACCATACCATGAAAATAATTTTTAAGGCCCTTTACAGCTTGAAATTTCTAATATACTAATGAAATCTCCCCATTCTGATATCATAAAAACTATCTCTCACCATAAACAAAATAATGCATGTTCCACAGCTTCCCCAGAAAAGCTACTAAGTTGCTCCTTTGCTGAGTTGTTGATTCTATGGCTGTTAGCATAGCTGCCATTCAAAGTTGGCTACTTCACAATGCAAAGATTTCTTTACTCTTAGTGTTCTTCTCTAACATACTAAAACTATGTGAACTGATGAACTAAAAACTAGAATTAAAAAAAAAAAAAACCCAAAAGATACGTGAACTGATGAACTAAAAACTAGAGTTTAAAAAAACCCAAAAGATAAAAATAGTGCAGATTACTACATGAAAAAGAACATGTGTGCTTCTAGACATTTCTTTTTGCTGATTCTGAAAATAATCAACTCCCCTTCTCCAATCTTTCCTTTCCCACTCCTTAATTTTCACTCATTTTTCAAAGATAGGGTTTCACGTATCCTAGGCTGGCTTTGAACTCAATATGCAGCTGAGGAAGACCTTGAACTTCTGGGCCTCCTGAGTGCTTGGATATCAGATAGTACTACGGATGGACTTCATGCATGGCAATACTCTACCAACCAAGCTGCCCTAATTTTCATTATCATTGGCTTGAAAAGCCCTATAAGAACTGAATTTTGCCAAGGAAGCATGACACAACAGAAATGTTACTCAGTGGCAAAAACTATTTTGGTATAAATAAGGTCTTCAGGCATTATCACTCTTTCTACCTGGACAAGCCAGATGCCATCTTTTGTGTCTTCCACAAGCTCATAGAAATGCATTTCACCACTGAAATTGGTACTAGAAACAGACTCAGATGCCTCTTCTTCTTTGAGAGCAGAATAGAGTTCACCTTCCATCAAGTCACCTGAAGGAAAAAATAAAAACCCTTGTAAGATTAAAAAAAAAAAAACAAAAAAAACCCCATGTTCCCAACTTTAATGATGATTAATTCCACTTTATATCATGAATAAGCACACTATTATATTTTCATTCTATGAAAAAGAATAGCACCTGAATATAAGATTTGTATATCAGCAAAAAAAATTGAACAAAAAACACAATACTTCATCTCTTTAAGTAGAGTTTGTATTCTAATGATGTCATCATATAGCTTGTTAATAAATTACTGAATTAATCCTAATACTTGAGGCAGCACAGGCAGGTGGATCTCTGTGTGTTTAAGGCCAGCTCCGTCTACAAAGCAAGTCCAGGACAGCAAAGGCTACACAGAGAAATCCTGTTTTGAAAAACCAAAACCCAAAACACCCCATCAAACTAGTAACCATTTAATTTGACATAAAGCCTGTGAAGACTTCACATTTTTTTCAACAGCCTGCTTAATGTGTTCTGACTTAAAAGCTTTAGAAATGGGTTCACAGAACTTGCCATCAGCCTGCTTAAAATGGCAACAAGGTGTTTATCTGAAGGGGAGAAATAGCAAGTTACCTATCAGAACAAACCCCACATTCATACACAAGTTTACAGTGTAAACTTGGATCTTGTATCATCAAATATAAAAACCAAACCATTCACATCACATTATTTAACTCTTGCCTTAAATATTACTTAGTGAGTCAATAACAACACAGTTCCACTCCAAACAGCAAAACCATCCACAACAAACATTTAGGTTGTACGGTTAAATTGCCACGCCAAGACTGTTGTTGTTACTCTGTAAAATATATGATCTGAATCAGACTTCGGTTGTATATTCTTTAGGCTATATGGATTCCTTGTACATTCCATATGACAACAATTTTAGGCTCAAAAGATAGCAGAAATACCTAACAAAGCTCAAAGGGGAAAAAGTGTGTAATCAAGTAACTGTATGAAACAGTAACTTTTACTTTAGCTAACCCACTTCCCTCCACCAACAACAAACGGCAGCATAAACCAGGCAGCAAACAAAAGCAAAAATAATACCCAGTTGAAAAATGTATCCCTCATGCAAAGGATTCCTTCCCTCTACTCCAATGGTGAGATGAGTTCTGTAACCCTTACTCCATAAATACGTAAGTGTTAGACTATGGTTTGTAATCTTGCCTATCACACTGTATGTCTAGATAGCACTACATAAGGGAAAAAAAATTATCTTGTAAAAGGCCCAGCTTACAGACACACTTGAACCGACAAAAAAAGATAATCATCAGTTACAAAGGCTTCCTACAGCAACTCTGAATGCCTATCTCAATCTACATTCCTCCTCTCTCAGGAAGACAATCTAAAGAGACACTTTAAAAGTTAACTCAATTTCCCCACCCCACCCTACCCCAAATCAGTGGCTACAGTAAATACATTGTTTAAGGCATTAAATATTCTTTCAGCGCTATTTCAAATTTCTTCCTCAACCCATTAAGTGGCGCAGGGATCCCGGTGACACATGACAAGAAAGGTACACATTCAATACTCAATATTAAAAATTGCAATCCTGCAAGAAAACATGAACTCCAAACAAGGCCTACAGTCACACCAAATGTTTACTGAATTTAAAGTCTAAAAAGCAAAGCATTGCATAGTGTATACCTCAAGCCATACTTAAACGCATAATTTACATGTAAATCTCAGGTCCACGTGCCTCTTTGTTATTATTTTAATGATGTTTTATCCTCCCAGTGGCTTGTTTTTACTATGGAGCTGCTGCTTTTTACAGGCTACATTTTGGAGTTTTCCCTTTCCCTACATTTCAGTCAATTTTAACTGCCGTTCCTGAATTCTGGAACAAATGATTAAATTTAATAATTTTTTCAAAAGCTACGCTTTCAAACTGTCATTTCCAAAGAACCATAGGAAGACACCGATACACCTAACAATACTCCTAACAGCCCCTTTTCAAAGCCTGGATTTATATGTAAATCCAGAAAAATCCATAGAAAACACGGACAAAGAAGACCTGGGCAGCTCTCCGGAGCAGTCTCCTTAGCCATTCCGGGGACCGCCTCGTTCCGGAAGAGCCAGGACAGGGAGGCGACCTCTGGGAGCCCAGCACTTGCCTGACTTCTCCACCAGCTCCCGAACATCCTTCTTCTCGGGCAGCCCGGAGTAGCCCAGCCCTCGACACTCCAGAATGGTCTTCAGCTTCTTGAAGCTCAGTGCCACAGGATCCACCAGCTGAGTGGCAAAGATGCCAGTCTCATACCACACGATGGCCTCAAAAAACCTGGCCAGGACGAACAGGACCAGGAAATACAGGAGCAAGAAAAACAGCTTCAGCCACATCTTCGCCCTCTTGGCGTCGCCGGGACGCCGCGGACAAGCGGAGGGGGTCGCGTGCGGGGCGACGCGGCGCAGCCTGGGCGAGGGCAGCTGGGGCGCGCGGCGGTGGCGGTCACCGGCGGGCCATCCCTGCGGGGAGGCAGGTGGACGCGCGTGCGGCCGAGGGGGCCGGCAGGCCCGGGCTCCGGCCTTGCGGTCAGGAGCTGAGAAAGGGAGA
>NW_026596240.1:810311-844170 GCF_907164565.1 Psammomys obesus | reverse complement strand
CGGCGCGCCCGGGAGGAGCGGCCGCCGCAGCGCCGAGCGCCCAGGCTTGAGGCCCCGGCGGCCGCCCAGGCCCGGCGGCGGCTCCAGGTTCCCGCGGGCGGCGCCTCTCAGGCCCGCGGCCCGCGAGGGGGCGTCGCGGCGGCTCCCGTCGAGAGGGACCCGGAGCGCGCGGCGACCGTCGAGAAGGGAGGGGGAGAGGAGCACAGAGCAGACAGCGCTAGGCCCCGCCGCGGCCCTCCGGGCGGCTGCCCGTCAGCTGTGTCGCCGCGCGGCGCCAACCGCGCCCGCCGGCCCCGCCGCCTCCACGGCCCGCCGCCGTCGCCCCCGGAGCACTGGACCCGTTGCAGCCGCGGCCCCAGTCAAGACATAACAACTGACGTCGGCCTAGGGGCGTGGCCTCCGGGGGGCGGGGTTAGAAGCGGCGGGGAGCCAGGGGAGAGGGGCTGTCAGCAAGGCTGGGCTGGCCGACGCCTCCCCAGTTGGTGTGCTCCGGCGTTCCCACCGCTCTCCTCCGCAGATGGTTAGTCATCGATTTCAGGCCCGGAACTGGACATTGGACCCTGTGAGGGTGTGCATGTTTGTGCTGCGCGTGAAAAATGAAGGCTGCTGAGGATCTTCGTTTTTTATTGGTGGTTTTTGTTTTGTTGTGAGACGGAGGCGTCTCATTAAGTAGTCCTGGCTGGCCTGGAACCACTTTGTAGACCAAGCTGGCCTCAGGACTCAGAGATTGCCTGCCTTGGCATAGTGCTGGGATGAAGCTGTGCACCACCACCACGCCCACCCCAAGTCATCAAGACTTGTAAAAAATTAGAGCTTTATTTTAGATCGATTCCCTGTGAACTGGGGATGTTTTTTGGTACAGCTGGCTTGAGGGGCTTGAGGTGCAACTCTGAAAACAGATGTTTTTTTCGACCTTTGCTTTAGAATGTGGTTTGGCCAAAAAGAATGTTAGTATAAGATCCAGTTGTGGTTAGCTGTTACAGTGTCCTCAGGGTGTTAAAAAGTAGACATGGAGGCCCTAAGTTCTCAGGACAAAAGTTGTTAGGCGGATAGGTCCGGGTGCAAAGGTCTGTGTGTCTTAGCCCGCCAGAGGAGCTTTGTATAAAATGAGCTTGACAGACAAGCCACAACACCTGGTTCCGTGTTTATTTAACCCCAGCAGGCCCGTGCCCTCTATTTAAACGTCTATGTCAGCCTTGAGGGAGGGCACAGTTGGATTCATGGATTGAACAAAGCTTCCAGTAATCCCGTGATAGGAAAACAAGCAGTTCCAGAGGAACTGCAAGTAATTCTAGAGGAAATGTTAGCCAGCATACAAAAGCACGAACAACCCTAAACCAGGCATGAAAATTTTAGGGAGAGAGTGTGACCCTCAATCTAGAAGCAACTGAGCCATGGAAGGCAAAGAATGGACCATGAGAACGTAGGTGAAAAATAGTATCCCTTTAAAATGCAGTTAACAAAGGCATCTCAGTGTCCAGCTAGTGGAGGGGTTAGGGGGGACAGGCTCAGGAGCAAGGATGTAGGAATGTACAGCTCTGCTCTTCCATCTTAACTAGCTCGAGTGTGGTTTTGTGTCCAGGGCAGCAGACCATGTAGGAGAGGGCAGACAGTTCACGCTGACAGGCTTGGCTCTGTAATTTCAGCATCCTTGATTTCATGGTAGCACTATTAGAAGGTGGCATTGCTATTCAAGTCTAAACACATAAATGATATCCCTTGCCTCAAAGGAATGCATTTCAGTAATAACAGACTGACACAGGGTCAGTAATAGGAAAGAAGAACAGGTAGGGAACTTTGGGAGGATGAGCCAGTCAGGCCAGAGTTTTAAAAACGGAAAAATAAATCATGTGGGAGAGGCTAGAAAAAAAAGGAGATTAAAAAACAATTTTGACTTCACTTGCTTGTTTCTGTCGCCTCAATTTCCAACCCTCCGACTTGTTCCCTCAATGGTTTAATTCTTAGGACAAACAGACATGCCAATGAGAGAGACATGTAATGGCTGGATAAGGGCATAGGGACACATGTACTCTACTGGTAGAGGTGGGCAGCTTTCCAGGAAGGTGATCTATAATGTGAGTTAGAAGATCCTTGCAAATATGTGATCTTTGCTACAGGATGCTTTCTTCAGAGAATTTATTTTGAGGAAATTATTGGGTACAGATGCAAAGATGGGTATAATATTTTATCTTAAGGGTAGAGTTAATAGAAAACCTAGCATGTGACAATCTTCATTGCTGAATTTGGAGTCACCTAGGAAACACAGCTCTGGAAATAGCTGTGAGGGAGATTCCAAAGAGGATGAAGTGAGAAAAGAAAACCCATCCTGAACGTGGCTCCATTCCACGAGCTGGGGTTTTGAATGGAATAAACAGGAAAAAGAAAGAAAGAAAGAAGCCAGTTGAGCAGCAACATCCATCACTGTGTTTCTTGGCTGTGGACATAAGGTAAGCAGGCACCTCGAGCTACCACCTCCATGCTTTCCCTACTATGATAGGCTGTCCCCCTCAAACTGTGAGCCAGAAGAAACCCCTTCTGTCTTGAGTTGCTTTTGTCTCAGCAATTAAAAAAACAAAACAAAACAAAACAAAACCAAAAAACAAAACAAGCCAGGTTCAGTTGTGCATGCCTTTAAACCCAGCACTGGGGCGGCAGAAGCAGGCGAAGCTCTGTGAGTTTGAAACCAGCCTAGTCTACAGATCAAGTTCCAGGATAGCTAGGGCTACACAGAGAAACCCTGTTTCAAAAGACCAAAAACGGGCTGGAGAGATGGCTCAGAGGTTAAGAGCACTGGCTGCTCTTCCAGAGGTCGTGAGTTCAATTCCCAGCAACCACATGGTGGCTCACAACCATCTATAAGATCCAGTGTCTTCTTCTGGCGTGCAAGTATATATGCAGATAGAACATTGTATACATAATAAATAAATAAAATATATATATTTAAAAAACAAACAAACAAAAAAAGACCACAAACAAACAAAAAAACCTAAAAACAAACAAAACAAAAAACAGAAAATGAGGAGTGAACAAACGCAATAATAAAAATGATTTAGTATTACACAGGTAGTAAAGGGAAAAGGTAGTCTCCTGTCCAAAATAGTGTTTAGAGAAGAAGAAAAGGAAGAAGAAGGAGAAAGAGAAGAAGAAGGCAGATAGCTCGGAAGTTTATGTGACACTCGTAACTTTAGATTTGTATAAGAAGGGGCTGGGAAGGTGATTCACTGGGTAAAGTTCTTGCTGTACAGGCGTGAGAGCCTGCGTGCGGCGCTCCAGAATCCATGTAAAATATGTGCCTGTGACTCTAGTGTTAAGGGTAGAGACAGGTGGTAGCCCAGAACTATGACCAGCCAGACTATCCAATCAGTGAGCTCCAAGTTCAGAGAAAGATCTTGTCTCAAAAAAAAGTGGAGCATGGTGGCACACACTTTTAATTCTAGAATTTGGGAGGCAGAAGCAGGTGGATCTATGTAAGTTTCAAGCCAACCTGCTCTGCATAGCAAGTTTGAGGTGAGCCAGGACTATATTATAGTGAGAACTTGTCTAATAAATAATAAGATAAAGAGAGATAAAGGAGAACAGCATAAGTTGGCCTCTGGCCTCCACACCCACATGCATGCACCCCCCACACACACATTAAAAAATAAAGTTAGTCCCTAAAGTGTCAGTCATTTCTATTGCTTAAGTGATACTGGGATTCAGATTTTTTCCGTTTGTTCTTTATCTTTTTTCCTTAAGTTATTAAAACTTTCTTTTAAAGGACTTGCCATAAAAAAAATCACACAGAAGAATTAACTGTCTGTACAGGTAGAATACCCATTTTGAAGATGTGGAACTCTGCCTTGGATTTATTTTGTTATTTTTTTCTGATGGAAATTTAGTATCAGTTCTCTAATCTTAAAGCTGTCTTTAGAGAACAGCTACCAGAATGCCCTTCTTTGGAGATTTAGCAGGAACAATTTATTCTTTGGAATCCAAAAGTTACAGGGGTAGGAGAGGAGGGCCGTCCTCCACAAAGGGGAGTTAATTTTCCCTAAACCTAGGTGGTCACGTGGCTCAGTCCCTGTGATTCGGGATTACTCATAGACTGAGTAATTTATGATGAAGAGAAGTTTATCTGGACCACAACTGGATACTGGGAAAACCAGAACTTGGAGAGAGCCTCCCTATGAAGCCAACCTTATTAAAAATTTTTCCTTTAGCCGGGCATGGTGGCACATGCCTTTAATCCCAGCACTCCGGAGACAGAGGCAGGAAAATCTCTTCCAATTTGAAGCCAGCCTGATGCTACGTAATGACTCCCAGGCCAGCCTGAGGTATATAATCAGACTCATCACTAAATCAAAAAGAACGATGAAAACTTCACCTTTCAACACAGTGGTGTTAGGGTTCAATTTCTCAACACATGAACTTGGGGTACACATACAATTCATAGCAACAAACTGATGCAAACCTCTTTCAAAGAGCAGGCTGACAAAATGATGTTTGAGTGAGTCATTGTTTTGCATAATCTCTTTTTGTAATAGCTAGGCTATTGATCTGGGTTCTTTGTTTTACATCTTAAATTCTGCTCATTTGCAGGACAGCTTAAATGCCTCATGATTTGATACTGTCACAGAGCACGGAAACCTTAGTTAGAATCCTATCCAGTAAGGATTACTACCTACTAGCTATGTCACCTGGTCAGATAGAAGCAAGACCTCCTTGATCTCATTTTTACCATCCATAAAAGGATGTCCACCCTTACATTGTTAAAAAGATTAAATGAGAGTGCCAGGCAGTGGTGGCACGTGCCTTTAATCTCAGCACTTGGGAGGCAGAGGCAGGCAGATCTCTGAGTTTGAGGCCAGCCTGGTCTACAGAGTGAGTTCCAGGACAGACAGGGCTACACAGAGAGACCCTGTCATAAAAAAATAAAATAAAATAAAATAAAACAAAAACAAAAAAGATTAAGTGAGATAATATAAGAAACAATGTTCAGAGGCAGACATCACTCATATTTCCGACACATTATTTATGTGAATTGAACTAAGTTTAAGGGGACAAAATGTCAAAGGTAGCCAGGTGTGCTGACCCCAGCTCTAGGGAAGCTAAGACAGGAGGACCTTGAGTTAGAGGCCACCTGGGCTATGGAATGAGATCTTGTCTCAAAAAGAAAGGGGTTGGGGAGAGTGCGGGGAGAAAGAGAGGAAGAAAAAAAAATCAGGCTGAGCTCAGTGACACAGTGCATTCTACTGAGAGTCCAACGATTCTTTCACTCTATTTACATAGAGATAACACGCAGCTAACACACGCAGGGAGTGTCAACATTTCATTCTCACTGGGACAGTTAGTTCTGAGAGTGAAGGCAATGCTAATGAAGTTGTACCAAACTCACAAATCTAACGCAGAATTTTCCAAGACAAATCCTACTAGGAAAAATACATCCTTGCTTATCCCAACTAATCCTGAGCTTATTTCCCAGAGACTACTGCTCCCTTCAATCTAGCCAGCCACCTTGCCTCCCTGCCTTCTTTCCTCATTTCCTTTCTTGCTTCCTCCTTCCCATGTGCACGTGTGTGTGTGTGTGTGTGTGTGTGTGTGTGTATGTACTTGTTCATGTGTGGATAAGGAGGTCAGAAGTTGATGCTGATGATTCTTAATCACTCACCACCTTACTTGTTGAGACAGTCTCTCACTGACAGGAGCTCACCAACTGGGCTAGCCTTGGGTAACAAGCTCCCGGGATCTTCTTGTGTCTGGGATTACTGGTGCCACATGAGTTTTTGACATAGGTGCTGGGGATTGAACTCAAATCCTCTTTCTTGAACAGCAAACACTTTATTCTCTGAGCTGTCGTCCACATTCTTATTTTTAGCATTTCTTTTTTATTTGTAATCTCTATATTTTAAAAGAACAATTTTCTACTGCTTTTCTTGATTTTTCCATTTTATAGATTATGTATTATTCTTTGTTGTAGAATGTTCTCTTTCATATCTTCCATTCTTAAACCATTTCTCTTTCTTCATTCCCGATATTGTATATTTTTTATAATTGTATAAATCTTATTCATGGTTAAACCACAAAATTTGTATTTCCTCTCTAGTGTAATTATTCATTTCCCTTGGAATCAATAATTTACTAACAGGCTGGCCTGGTGGCACACACCTTAAATCCCAGCATTCAGGAGGCAGAGGCAGGGTGATCTCTGTGAGTTTGAGGTCAACCTGGTGATCTATAGGGCAAGTTCCAGAACAGCTAAGGCTACACAGAGGTACTCTGTCTCACAAAACAAAAACGAGGTTATTTTGGTTTATTCTCTTTTCTGTGGCCATCCACTTACTCATTCCCAAACTCTCAACACTATAAAACTATTCAAATATTTACAGGTCCCACACTGTGATGGAAATAACCTTTTTGCTCTTAGTCTCTTTCTTCCAGACTGTGCCAGGCTGCACCCCAGAGTCATCGCACACCTGTTGCCGTTATCCAGGGTCCATCTGCTCCCATTGATTCTTTGTCCCCATCCCAGCTTTGAAGGATCCCTTCTTCCCTTGATCCTGTAGGTGTACTTTGGTTTTTCTACTTCCTTGTCAGCAGGGACCATGTCTCGTTCCACAGAGGCTCATCAGGAAACCAGCACAGAGGTGAACTCTGGAGAAGTTGCAGGCCTGAAACATCTGTTTTCTCAGCTGGGCAGTGGTGGTGCATGCCTTTAACCCCAGCCACTGGGAGGTGGAGGCTAGAGGCAGATGGAGCTCCAGGTTTGAGGCCAGCCTGGGTACAGAGCAACTTCTAGGACACCCAGGGATACATAGTCCCTGTGTTGACAAACAAACAAATTTGTTTTCTCTTTCCTCACATTTTGAAATTAGGTACTAATTAATCTGACCTAACTTCCCTATCACATCTTTTGTTTACACATCACCTGAGCCAGCAAGCAGACAGGAAACACATCTTTTCTCTAGATTGTATACACATACTTTCTTTTTCAACCATTTGAGAGTTAGCTGAAGCTCCTCTCATGTTTAAAGTATATTATTCTTACTACTAAGTATAGACCCCTAAATTGACAATCATTTTCCCTCCAAAAATATGCAAACAATGATCTGCTATTTTTTTCTGTTGGCAGGCTGGCAGCGTGTTGATTGCTGCCCTTTAAAAGTGATGTGGATCTCACGTAACCCAGGCTGGTCTCCAGCTTACTATGTAGATGACCTTAGCCTTCTGATCCTGTTCCCGGCTGCCGTGTGCTAGGACACTTGGAGTGAGCCCTTTCTCCTGTTCTTTTTGTGTGATCACTGAAATGTTAATTCTAGCAGTTTCCCCGCTGAAGCATCATTTACCTTTGCATTCTCCTGGACCTGGTTTCATTTCCATTTGGGCGTGTTTGTTTTATGAGACAAGGTCTCACTCTATACCCTGGCTGATGTGGAGCTTGCTATGTAAGCTTGAAGTTGTTATGTGATCTTGGATTTCTAGGGATCGTCCTGCCAGGATCCGGTCCCCCAAGTGTTGGGACTGCAAGGTTGTGCCATCTGCGATTATTTTCTATTTGTTGGATTTTGTCACTTCCACTAGAGGCTTGTTTTAATTACTTTACTGAGTCTTGGCTCTCTGTTCATAGGTCCATAGATGTGAGATGCCAAACGACTCACTGGCAGTCAGCTGCCTGAGAGTGGGTAGCACCCCTGTCGGGTGAGAAGCAGGGCTGAGCTTCCTCATTCTCACCAATCTGTTTTCTGTCTCCGAAGAAAAATCTTACCTAGCGTGCTTAAATATGGTCATCAGCAGTCTGGGATGCAGAAGAGGAGGCAGAACCCATCAAGTCTCAGCTATTTGGTTTGTACTTAGTACCTTTGGATTCTTATAGGGTGTGACTTAGTCAGGGTTTCTATTTCTCTGGTGAAACACCATGACCAAAAAGCAAGTTGGGGAGGAAAGGGCTTATTAGACTCATACTTGTACATCACAGATCACCATATCAAAGGAAGTCAGGACAGGAGCTTAAGCAGGGCAGGAACCTGGAGGCAGGAGCCGTTGCAGAGGCCATGGAGAACTCTGTTAACTGACTTGCTCCAAATGGCTTGCTAAGCTTGCTTATAGGGAGGACCACCAGCCCAGGGATGGCCCCACCCGAAGTTGCCTGGGCCCTCTGCCACCAATCACTGATTAAGAAAATACCCTACAGGCCTGCTTACAGCCCAATCTTCAGGAGGCATTTTTCTTAATTGAGGTTCCCTCCTCCGAGAAAACTTGCGTCAAGTTGACATAAGACACAGCACAGGTGTCTCTTTTCCCCCATTTTAGCTGTGAGTTTCCAGCTCTGAGGTGGACCTAGTGCTTCCAAGTCCACAGCCAGTGCGCTCACTTGAGAGGGCAAACCACATCTTTTTCCGTTGAAGAAGGCAGGTGCTTGCCTTCACAAAGCCCAGGAAGTTAATATTGTCAACTGGACAAATTCTAAATCACCTAAGAGACTTTCAGGCTCGGCAGAAAGCGTTTTTACCTGCTGACCTGACTTGATGCATGCAGCTTAAAAAAATATTTTTGTAGAAGAGTTGTTTTATTTTTTATTATAATTCACTTTGTATTTAAGACACAATCAATTCCAGAGAGTAAATGATGCAAGGTTGGGGTTTGCAGCAAACGAGAATGGTAGACAGCAAATGGAAGAAAAGGAATCAGCTGTCCCTGTTAGTGCATGGATGTAATTCCCATCCTGAGAGGCAGACAGGAGTGCTGCTGGGATTTTGAGGCCAGCTCGGCGACATGGTGAGAACATGTCTCAAAATATAAGATAAAATAAAATAATCCCAAAATGGTTTTGGCTTCTGGGGGAGATAAGGAAAGTGGCAGACAGAGATCTGAGTTCTACTCAGATTGTCTGGATGTTATGGTTTTATGTCTGGCAGCACAGATTTGACATGGGAAAGGGAACAATTTTAAGTCTGTGTCTAGCATACAGTCCAGAATGCTAGCATATTTACTATTTCTCACTCCTGGGGCATGCCCATGTGTGTACATCTGTGTGTGTGTGTGTGTGTGTGTGTGTTTGTGTGTGTGTGTGTGTGTGTCTGAGTATAGAACCCACAGAGGCACCACATAACAAGCAAGCGCTCTTCCACTGCCTATATTCCCCTCTGGGTAACTGTGCTGGTTAACTTTTGTTAACTTGACACAAACTTGAGCAGAGGAAACCTCAGTTGAGGAACTGCCTTTATCAGGCAGTGAACATGTCTGTGGGGAATTCTCTTGACTAATAACTGATGTGGAAGGGTCCAGCCCACTCTGGGTGATGACACCTTGAGCAGGTGGTCCCAGACTGTGTAAGAAAGCAAACTGAGCAAGGCAGTAAGCAGCATCCCTCCAAGGTCCTTGCTTCAGTTCCTGCCTAGGCTCCGCTTTAGCCTCTCCTTCTACTGGACTGTAATCTGTAAGTCAAATAAACCCTTTCTTTCCCAAATTACTTTTTGCCGTGGTGTTTACCACAGCCACAGGAAAAGCAACTAAGGCAGCCATAAATGTTAATTTAATTAGTAACAGATACTAAAAATAACAGAATGGGAGTGATGTGAGCACATGCTTCAGTTGACCAACAAGGAAATTGCAATTGCTTATTGATGCTTTTTTTTTTTTTTTTTTTTTTTTTTAGAACATACGTCCATCATCAAGCAGTGCATGACTGTAATGACTGTATGGCATTCTAAATAATAAACTTGTTTTCACAGGGAGGTATGAGTCATTAATTCTAAAACAAGCTTATGAGTATTCTATATATACTACATACTCTTAAAATTTTATAATTATAAGAGTATTCTATATAAAATTAAAAAACTAAACATATTATAGATAATGGCACAGTGGTGTTTGTTTCCTGCTCTTTGCTCTTAGCCTTATAAGAGTCAAGCAAATCTCTAGTCGCTGAAGTTACTTGGTTTCCTTCCCTCCTGTGGCTTTCAATGCTATTGATGGATTAGGCTGGTTTGTCGACATTTGCATTCATTTTGCATTTCCAAATTTATGGCTGATTTTCAAGTGTGTATTTATTTTAAAAGTTGAGCTAGAATTCCCATACCACAGAATTTACCATCTTAATGTGTCCGTGCTGTCTGATCCTTTCCCTGGAGTCCCATTTCCACTTTCAGGGCATCTTTTTTCTTCCCCAGTTTTTACACATGGGAGCAAATAATCAAGGGATACTAGTTTTTCTGTGTCTAAAGGTTTTACCTTAATGAGATGATGCCCATTCATTTTCCTGTAAATGACAAGACTTCTTCTTCTTTCTGTTTTGTTTTTTGAGGCAGGGGTTCTCTGTGTAGCCTTGGCTGTCCTGGAATTCACTCTGTAGACCAGGCTGGCCTCGAACTCTCAGAGATCAGCTGTCTCTGACTCCCAAGTTCTAGGATTAAGGGTGTGCACCATCATCGCCCAGCTAACTTCATTTTTCCTTATGGCTAAAAAATCCTTTCTTTTGCATGTGAAAATATGTATATTTCTTTACCCATTCATCTATTAATGGAGACTAGGTTGATGTCATAATTTGGCTATTGTGAATAGTATTGCAGATGTGTAACAATCTCTATTGTATGTGTGCTTTGATTTCTTTCAGTAGATCCCAGAGATGGCACAGCTGGATCTAGGTTCAAAGATTTTGTTAGTTAGTTTTTTGTTTTTTGTTGTAAAGAAACGTCTATAATGTTTTCCATAGAAGTTTTACTAGTTTACACTCCTGCTAACAATAATAAGGGTTCCTTCTTGCCACACTCCACATCCTCACCAGCATTTTAATTTTGTTTCATTTTGAAATGTATTCCCACTTCATAGCCTACCTAACCTTGAACTTGTGGTCCTCCTGCTTTCAGCCTCCTGACTGGGATCTTAATACCACTTAATTACTCACTTCATCTAGCTTTCTCTTCTTTTCCATGGTTCAGGACACCTTGCGTCTTTTTATGTCAATCACCAACTAAGACAGTCCCTCAAGGTCATGCCCACAGGTCAACAAGGTATAGACCAGTGGCACGTATCATTATGTATCAGTATGTCTACTCTCTTACTAGCTTATTATCAGAAACGTCAACAGCCTGGGTGGCAAGGAGTTGAGCTCTGACAGCAGCCACAGGGATGGACATAAAATCTCATCTTCCCTTATCCCCTCTTATTCCTTACATTGACCACAAATTTAACTGAAACCTGAAATTCAGTGTTCCTAGAGACTCTTAAGTAGAGCCACCCAACTCAACCATGCCTGATCATGGCGCTAGAAATGGTAGATGTGCAGGTTGATTTTTGTTTGTCGATGTGACACAACATAGAATCTCCTAGAAAGACATCTTTAAGAGATATGTCTACACCAGTAGTTCTCGATTTTCCTAAGGCTGCAATTCTTTGATACAGTACCTCATCTTGTGGTGTCCCTCAACCATAAAATTATCACATTGCTACTTCATAACTGTAATCTTGCTACAGTTATAATTCATAATATAAAATTTGATATGCAGGATATCTGGTCTACACCTTGCTGGCCTGTGGACATGACCTTGAGGGATTGTCTTAGCTGGTGATTGGCATAAGAAGACCCAGTTCATCGTGGGTGGCACCATTCCCTAGGCAAGGTGTCCTGAACCATTGGCGAGAGAAGAAAGCTAGATGAAGCAAGTAAGACTGAGATTATCCTCTCTTTCCTCTTGACAATGGTTGTGTTGTGACTGGCTGCTTGAGTTCCTGCCTTGACTTCCCCACATAATGGACCTTAACCTGGAATTGTAAGCCAAATAAACCCTCTCACCCCAGACTCACTCTTTGTCAGGGTATTTATTACAGAAACAAACACGACACTAGCACAGGGAGACCGCGAACGTTTGCTGTTTTAACATTGCACATTGCAGGATAATTTGTGGCAGTAGATAACTGATAAATACAGCAGCTCACTTTCATCTTTCATACTCAGCTCTGTCACCTTCTCTAGATGCTGGGCCCCTCTCTGGCTAAAGGTATTTTTTTTTTCTTGTGCTAACTCTTTTCCAGGCCACTTTCTAATACAATGTCCCAATTTATTTTTGCACATAACTTATTAACTTTAATTAAAATTTACTTATTGTGTGTGAATTGTCTGATAGCTTGCAGCTAGAACATCAACTCCTAACAGGTTAGGGCTGTCGCCTAACCACTTTACTGATCTACATCTAGAATAACACCTAGCCCAAAAGCTAATTGACAAAAGTAAAGGGAGCCATGGTTCTGAATCATTCACCCAGAAATATCCTTGTGCTCAGTGAAACCACTCCTTCAGCAAAATCAAGAATAATCTGTGCTTTGATAGGCACCGTGACAGCCAAAATGTCCTGCGGCTGTTTGTAAGCTTGAGGACAAGGCCTACTCTCCCACAGTGGACTGGGCAAGTACCCTGCCAGAGACCTTGAGCTAGAAGCAGCAGAAAGAAGCAGTAGTCAAAGAAGGTCCGTCTGTGTTTAAAACTCTTGTTGTAAGAAACAATAAAAATGTTAAAACAACATATTACGAAAGAGACACTCATCAAGGAGCTGGGGAAGAAAGAGGAAAACGGTGAACCAGTCTGTGGATAATCAAAGAGGAAGGTGCTACGGGGCCTTGGGCTGCTTAGGGAGGATCAAAGTTGGGGCAGTCAGCTAAAAGTGAGGTGGGCGTGGCTGGGGAAGTCCCAGTTAATAGGGAAGATTGTACTGCTCATACCTTGCTAAATGGACACAGAATCAAACTGCTTTTTAAATATTGGTGTTTCTCACTATAGACGAGCACTGAGTGTGGGAAAGTGTTTGGGTTGGAGAAGCTTCGTTTTGAGTAGGTAATTAATGAAGAGACTCTTAACTGGCCGAAGAGCTGTGAATGCACAGCATTGGGTACTCAGCCCCTCCAAGGGCCAGAACACACTGAGAAAGAGATAGTGAAAAGATTATAAATGATGGAGGGAGGAAAAAGATAGGCAGGCAGTGGTGTTGCACTCCTTTAATCCCAGCACTCAGGAGGCAAAGGCAGGTAGATCTCTATGAGTTCGAGACCCACTTGGTCTACAGAGTAAGTTCCCGGATAGTCAGGGCTACACAGAGAAACCCTGTCTCAAAGACACAAAACAATTAA
Organism: Psammomys obesus; assembly: GCF_907164565.1. Taxonomy (NCBI): domain Eukaryota; kingdom Metazoa; phylum Chordata; class Mammalia; order Rodentia; family Muridae; genus Psammomys; species Psammomys obesus. The sequence continues at coordinate 831,075 of NW_026596240.1, read as the reverse complement.
AAAAGGAAACAAAACAAAACAAAATCAGTCAATCAATAAGTGATGGAAAATGTGGAGAACGGAGAGAAGCGATGCAAAGAGCTGTCTCCTGGGCGTGGCCATTGCAGTCAGGAACACAGAGCAGCAGCTGAACCACCCGCACAAAGGCAGCATGTACAGAAAGACAAGAGGGCTGGTGAGATGGCTCAGCAGGTAAGGGTGCTTGTCACCAGGGCGTGGTGACCGGAGTTTGGTAGGAGGGGGTGGCAGGAAAAAAGGGGGCATTGGCAGGATGGGAAATGGATAGGACTATTCCAAGGTACTGTTGATGCAAAGGTTTTCATTGTAGACAATGAGGGAGAGAACAGCATCTGGAAGAGTCCAGAGCCGGAGAGAAAATAGTAATTGAAACCGACCAGCAGACTGAACTGGCCCTGAGGGGCATGGGGACATGAGAGAGAGGAAGAGAAAAGAGAGGGAGCAAAGAGGAGAAGACTGAGAGAACCAAGGGGACCAAGAGGGAGAGTCAGGGGAACCAAGTGAGAGAGCCAAGAGATCCAAGAGGACAAAGAGAACTTGTGGCCAAAATGACAAGTCTTTATAGGAGTCAGAAGATGGGGAAAGGGAAGGGAAGCCCCTGAGCTGGGGAGGTGTAGGGTAGGTGTGGGGGTGAAAGGAGCAGAGAGGAGCCACCAGTGCTGCGTGGGCCTGGCAACCAGTGTCCATTTCGGTTTAAGCACCACAGCCAGCCATTTGTCCCCAGTTTCTCTGGACCTGATGATAAAGGAAGCTAATGGGGAGCTATGCACACAAGGCACTGCACACATCTGCGAAACTGTCACGATTAGAATCATGAACAAAGGGACCTCCCAACCATGTTGATGCAGCTACCAGCCCACCGCCCCAAGCAGCTTTGAAGATGCGGGCATCTGATTCTTTCCCATGGGACTGTGGCTCTGTGGCGGATTTCTGGGAGTTTTGTGGATCTTGCTGCCCTGACTTAAGATGTAATATGTGATGGCACATGTCTCTAATCCCAGCACTTGTAGGTGGCAGGGAGGAGGATCATGAGTGAGTTGAAGTGGTCCCTTCTCAAAAAAGCCAATGTTGCTTAGTGGTAGGGTGCTTGCCTATGTTCAAGACCCGGAGGAGGAGGAGGAGTGGAGGAGGAGGAGGAGGAAACAAGGCTTTGGAGGGGCTGCAAAATGTGGCACATTTGACAAAAAGGTTAAAAATACCCCACTAGTGCACCCCAACTTACCCCTCCTACTTAGTCTCCTTAGCAACTTTAAGAGTAATAGATACAAAAGGAGCAAATGCCACCTGGTGCCACCACCTTGACCTCACTAACCAGCCTGAGCTTGCTTCCCTGAGAACAGGAAAAGGCGGAGCCACTGGGTCAAGCTTGGAGATGGGTTTCTGCTGCTGCCCACTGACAGTGGGATTCCAAGGCCAGGCAGCACAGAGAAAGGCAGGCCAGAAGGAGGGATCAGAGCCGGTTTGTGGCTTGGTGTCAACCCTCTTGCCCTGTGGCCGAAGCTGGCCCTGATGTGTCCACAGGTAATGTTCCTGGGGCCCAGCCGCGCGGCATTCCCCTTGATCCAATTCTGCAGCTAGTCTCTAGCGCTTCTTCTCCCTGACAGTCTCTGGGGCCGAGTAGAGTACCTCTTTGTGGCAGTTATCTCGACTGTCAGTTTAGCTTAACAGGATATGGAATCACCTAACAGACGGGTCTTTCAGGCATACCCGTGAGGGGTTTTCTTGATCGTTTGCAGTGAAGCGGGAAGACCCACTGGAAATATGAGCAGCAATCCTCCACCCAGCCCCACCCCGCCCCTGCGCACACCGGGCTCAGATACAGAGGCCGTCAGAGAAGAAGCTTCTGCTTTTTGTCTGCTTATTCCTTGTAACGCAGGCAAATTCATTTACCTCAGCTTCCACTGATGCGACTCTTCATGGACATCAGAGCGCAGCTGGTTTGGCCTTCCTATGTAGACTGAAGATCGGTGAAGATTCCTGTCTATGCAGGAATCTTCCAGACCTCCAGCACCAGACCGGGGCTGCTTGCTTCCTACAGGGTTCCCAGCCTCTGCAGGATGAGGCAGCCATCGCTGCGCTCCCTGGGCTGTACACGTCTGCAATCTCATAACCCCCTTGTAGAGTATACATTCTTTCTGTCAGCTGTGTTCTCTAGACCAGGGTTCTGGCGTGCCCTAATGTACCCTTTTATTCAGTACACACCAGGAAACACACCAAACTATTAAAAGCAGCTTTAAAGAAACAAAACAAAACAAAACAAAAAGACCTAATAAGGATGTACATTCCTGGCCTGGGCTCCCACAAGCTTTGCGTTCCTATACCAGCTTGTGACGTCATCCTGAGCGCCCCGGAAGCTCTCAGCTGAAGCGGAGACCCCTTCCACACTTTTCCGCGGGAGGCCGTGCCAGCATCTGTATGACATTCCTCTTGCTTAGCTCCTGGGACAACCCCTCCCGTTTTCATGTGCTTTGTGCCATCTATAGGACTTACTCAGCTCTCACCCGCAGCATGGCGGTGAGGTGCGGGCTGGGGTAGCTGATGGATAGCCATGTCTTCTGTCATCCTTGGGTGGCTTAGGTTTAAAAGGTCGCATGGGATAAAACAACCAGTCTTCCCCAGTGCTGTTCAACTTGGTGCACAGCCTCCTGCTGGCATAGTTTCTTTCCCATTTACTCCCTCTGGTTTTTTCTGTGCTCTGTCTCTTTGGGATTTTTTTTTTTCAATTAAATATCTTACTCAAGACAGACAATGTTATGTAAATCTTTAATTAGTCCTAACACCGAGGAGGAAGAGGCAGGGAAGTCTGTGAGTTCAAGGTCATCCTGGGCTAGATTAGCCAGGCTATGTAGTGATACCCTGTCTCAAAAAAAATAAAAATAAAAATCAGTACACTACTCAGAAGTATTTGTCTTGGGCTTTGCTTTCAGGAATGCAGAAATTATTTAATCTGGGTCTTTGGTCATCTGTAAAGCAGGGAATATTTGTGTCTCTTCAGAGAGTGTGATGATTAACTTAGTTTTTCTCTTGCTGGGATTGAGAAGCACGTACACTAGTAAAATTCAGTTGTGGGTATGTCTAGAGACTGTTGTATAGCGGCTGGGAGGGCCCTGAATTCAGGCCTTTCTGCTCATCAGGTTGAGAGCTCTGAGAAGCTCCAGAAAGAAGCCAGGCAGCTAGCCCAGCTTCGCTTTTCCTGAACAGTGTAATCAATTACCGTCTACCAAAGGGCGCTACACACCACTGGGACTATGTGAAGGCTTTCCTGGACAGACAGAGTTTTGAGTGTTGAGTCAACACTGCCTCTCCGTTCTCCTCTAAGGCAGTATCAAATGAGCATCGAGTGCCACGGGCCCTTCCCTGTAAATGTCTTCCATGTGACCTCCCCTTTTCAGTCACCTCTCTCTTCTGTAATATTTGTTTTCTGTGTGCACAGGTGGCATGTATGTGGAGGTCAGTGACAACATCCAGGAGCCGGTGCTCACCTCCCACCACGTGGGTCCTGGTGGCCAAACTGCGATCATCAGGCTTGGCAGCTGTGTCTTTACCACCGAGCCATCTTAACGGCCCTCATTCACCTTTCATTCTGTCATTCCTTAGCCTTTCTTCAAACTGTGTTCTTAACCACCCCACTCTGCTCCCCATCTCTCTAGGTCAGAGTCATCCTTTTATTCCTGCTCCTTCCCACCCCCTCTTCCTGCTACTATCTCAGTTTCCTGGTGTTCTCCTCGCACATCTTGTGTTTCAGCTCACAGCACACCCAGGATAAGCTCTTCTGAAGCTGCTTGCTGGCTTAGGAGATACCTTGCCTAGGACTAACCTACAAGCAACTGCCTCAGCCTGGGACAACCCCATTTCTGAAACTCCATCTTGTTTCAATCTATACTTAAAGCCACCTGCAAAGTCTTAACCATGGAGTTATACAATCCTGGCTATTGAGCTATTGTTTGAATGCAGGGAACAGGAGGCCAGAGAGGACCAGGAGTCTCCTTGAATTAAAGAGATGGAGTCTAGGGCCTGTGAAGATCAAGAAACAAAGTTTACAGAATGAGTACAAGAGATGGCTGGCTTTTTATTTTTATCTATCTATCTATCTATCTATCTATCTATCTATCTATCTATCTATCTATAAATAATCTCTTTACCTATCTATATACCTATGTATGTATGTATGTATGTATGTATGTATGTATGTATGTATGTATGTAGGTATGTATGTATATAATCTATCTAGCTAGCTAGCTAGCTTTTCAAGACAGGGTTTTTCTGTGTAACCCTGGCTGTCCTGAAACTCACTCTGTAGACCAGGTTGGCCTTGAACTTGGAGATCTACCTGCCTCTGCCTCCTGAGTGTTGGGATTAAAGGTGTTTACCACCACTGCCCCACTGAGGAGAGTTTTTAAAAATATATTTATTTCTGTTTTTATTTGTGTGTATGTGTGCATGCCTGGTGTGTGAAAAATGTTCACTGGAGCCAAGGGGCACTGAAATCCCTGGAGCTGGAGTTACAGGCAGTTGTGAGGCTCCTGACAATGGTGCTGTGAACTGGACAGGTCCTCTGGAAGAGTAGTAAGTGCTCTACAACTTCTAAGCCATTTCTCCATCCCCCACAGAAGAAAGTTTTACAGAATAACTATCCCAGAGATGTTCAGAGGTTCTCCCTTGAGTACTTGGCCAGACAGTGATCAGTGTGTGCATGTGAAAGAATTCCCCAAGGCCAGATGAAGAACCCCTAAAAGGAATGGCGAGATCAGTAGCTGGAAGTCTCACAGAACTGAGAAGGCTTTTCCCACAGGCTTGAAAAAGTCCTTACTGGTCCTCTCTCACCTGACAGGTCATGAGAGCAAGGGCCAGCGTTAGCACACTGTTTCCAAGTCACAGTAACACACAAGAGCAGAGCTTGCTAGCATGTTTATTAGACTTTTATCACTGGAACAAATATCTGAAATAATCTTACAAAGAGAAAAATTATTTGACTCAGGAGAATTTCAGGATGATGGTTGGCTTTGAGCCTATGAAGAGGCAGTTTATCAGCAGCAGCATGTGGCGGGAAAAACTCATGGATGGAAAGAAAGGAGGAGGCCAGAGGTCTCCAGAGGTTGGTGTCTTCCTCTGTCCTTCTCACCTTATTCTTATTTGTCTGAGTCATAATCTCTTTTGAGGGCACACCATCAATGGCCTAAAGATCTCCCGTGGGGCCTGTCTGGTAAAGCACACACCATATCCCAATAGCAACATCCTGGGACCAAGCCTTTAGCTTATGGACCTTTGGAAGATACTCATCCAATCTTAGCAGCTGAAAAACAGTCAGGAATCAAAACAAACAACTTGACAGAAGTCAGAAGCAAGAGCCATATTACATTCAGAGGCACATTTATAAGGGAAACATCAAATTTAATGTAAAAAAAATGTGATAAACAAAGGCTGGGGAAATGCAGTGGGTGAAGCACTTGGGACAGGGGCGTGAATTTGAATCTCCGGAACTCATATGAAGGTCGGTCAGCACAACGGCAAGTGTCTGTAGTTCCTGTCTCCTAAGACAAGATGGGAGGCTGGAATCGGAGAATTCCCAGAACCTGTGGGACAGATAGTCTGGCATACAGGGAAGTGAGCAATAAAGAAACCTGCCTCAAAGGAGGCCAGAGCCAACACCCGAGGTTTTTGTCTAACCTCCACACATGCATTGTTATGTGGACATTCTCACCCAATCACACACATGAAAATGCACATAGACATGCACACACAATAAGTCAATGATGGAATGTATACACATGAAAAACAAACAAACAAATATGGGACAATAGCACAATACAAACAGCTTTACAGTGACCTTTTTCACTTGGCAATGTATTCTACTCTTTCATTTATGTGACAGCAATCATCTGTGTATAGCTGTACAGTAATCTATGCAATCAAACCTCTAATGGTTTAGATGGACATTTGCAATACTTAGAATTCCAATGGGGATTGCCAACCATCTTTGATTCTACTACATGATTCACAAGTTATCATAAGTAATAATTTTCTTAGGAAAAACTGTAGCTGAACTTTTGTCTACTTTGTTGGGTTCTTTTTCTTACGTACTATTTCTTCCAACCACCCAACCCTAGGCAGGAAAGAAAGATTAGAGGGAAAGGAAGCACCGAAAACAGTAAACTACTTCCTGTGGATTAGGGGCGTTGAGTTTCTTGGGCAAGTTTGATCTTCGTGGTTAGGATTATCTCCAACCAGTAACCAGCAACCGGGCAAGCACCAACAACCAGCAACCAGCAACAGCAGAAGGGGGAGCAACAACCTCTTGGGACTCTTGTTTGAACAGTCCCCAGAATTCCAAAAGCAAACTATCTTCAGCTGGCAAAATCATGACCTTGCCAGAGTATGAGACAAACCGTAGTTAGCTGCTGTGGTCAATCTGAAGTAGCCCCATATCCCACACCTGGGACTGAAACAAAAGCATATTCGCATAGCATTTCTGTGTTTTTAAAGAAACCAACATTTTCTCTACAAGAAATTCTCCAAAAGATATTTTTAACCGTTGATGTATTCTCCTATTATTCGTCCAGGAAGATATACAGCCCTTACCATCAGCACACATGCTTCTTCCTCAAAGTTTACTCCACAGGGGAGAGCATAAGGAGCAGGTGTATTATCCGCCCCCTTTTAATCTGTGAGTAGCTAAGTGGAATACAAGCGAGGTTGCTTTGTACATCTAAGTTGGAGTTAGGGTACACAGCCCAGGGCAATCAGGATGAAGCAGATTTCCACAGAACTGGGGAACAGAGGATGCTCACCTTTGTATAAAAACAGAAGAAACAAAAGGCCTTCTCAAGGAAGTAGGAGGCAATCAATACCCTTTTTTGTTAGTCTTGTAAAATTGCTTTTCTTTTCTTTTTTTTTTCAAATGAGCAAAGGCTCATTCCAAAGCTGGAGAATGATAGTTCTAGGAGGAGGCTTGAAGGGTCAAAGTCAGTGGGAAAGAAGGCCCTGGGAGGTCTGGGTAGGATGTCTCAGAATAAAATGTTAAATGATTATTCGGTGAGGTCCAGAGAATGGTCTGTGATAGCTGAATTTTGATTTGAGTGAGCAAGTTTATATTAAGTGTATAGTAAGCAAAAGGTAAGAGAATAAACAGTGGACACCAACAGAGAGAAGCAGTGGACAGACAACAAAACACCATCAGTTCAGACGAGGGCCACATCAACAGAGATGTCCAGAAAAGCTGAGAACGTGGACCGGAGGTGACATCATCAGATTGGGGCTCACAAACGTCCAGCAGAAAATTGACTGGAAGCTGAGGCAGTCAGCAGGCATTCCTGACTGAGAGATGTTTGGGCAAGCGTCCCTTCTGTCTTCTTAATGGATGAGCTTCGCAAGCTGAACTTTTGGCTTTACGTTCCCTCTGTAGGCATTTTTATATGATGACATGAAAATAGTAGCTTTGGTTAGAAACTGTTCACTCTCTAGCTGTTCTCATGACTTGATGTTTTCAGTACCCACACTTGCTCATTTTTCTTTCTCCTGGCTGTGGGGTTACCACACAGCCTGCCTGAGGGCAAGGAGCATTGGAGGCGAGAAAAAGCTTCCTGCCAAAGTTTGCTTTCAACTGATTAAAGCAACACAGGAGAATTTACCAATATAAAGCACATTACTGCAGCTCCTGACTATAGCCTTTCCACTTTACCTCATATTTCTTATGATGTGAGGGGACACAGTAGGAGTCTGGTGTTGGTATGTGGACTTCCATATTAGCATCCAGCTAACCATCCTGGAGCTCCTTGTGACTAAGAGCTCTCTGGTTTTGTTTGTTTGTTTGTTGAGACAGGATCTCACTTTGTAGCCCTGGCTGGCCTGGAGCTTGCTTTGTATACCATGCTGGCCTTGAAAGAGATCCACCTGCTTCTTACACTCACCATTTTTGTTGTTGTTGTTTGGTTGGTTGGTTTTGATTTTTTGGAGACGGGGTTTCTCTGTGTAATAGCCCTGGCTATCCTGGAACTTACTCTGTATACCAGGCTGGCCTCCAACTAACAAATATCGAACTCACCCAGCTGCACGCCTCATTTTTAAGCACTGTAACAAGTTGTCTTTTATAATCGTGTAAGTATGAGCCTAATTTATACAAAGTATAAAAGAGTTTTAAGATTCCTGAGAGCCAACCAAGGACCATGCATGGAGATAACCTAGAATCGATGTAGCCAATGGCAGCTCAGTCTCCAAGTGGGTTCCCTAGTACTGGGAACAGGGACTGTCTCTGACATGAACTCAGTGGCTGGCTCTTTGACCACCTCCCCTGAGGGGGCAGGACAGCCTTCCCCAGGCCACAAAGGAAGATAATTCCTGATGGGACCTGATAGGCTAAGGTCAGATGAAAGGGGAGAAGGACCTTTCCTATCAGTGGACTGGGGGAGGGGCATGGGAGGAGATGAGGGAGAATGGGATTGGGAGGGGATGGGGGGGTTACAGCTGGGATACAGAGTGAATAAACTATAATTAATTAAAAAAAGATTCCTGAGAGAAGGGTATTGTTGAATTTTATGGAAGTAAAACAGATTAGTCCTTTCAGGAGAAGCCCAGGGTTTGAAAGCATGGGAATGTTGACATATGGAGTGATAAAGCAATGGGCAGTAGGAATTGCCTTAGGAGAATCTATCTAAGTAGCAAGGAAGAGAAAAGAGCCAGGGCAAAAACCCAGGGATAGGGCTAAGAAGGCTATTGAAGAAGAGCAAGCTGAGAGACAGAAAGACAGAGTCAGACACACACACTGACAGACAGAGACAAACAGTGACAGAGAAAGACACACACACACATACTCAGACAGAGACAACAAACAGTGACAGAGAAAGACAGAAAGATACACACACACACACTCACACACACACACACACACACAGACAGAGAGAGAGAGAGAGAGAGAGAGAGAGAGAGAGATTCTCAAGCATGGGATTAAAAGCATGTGCCACCACTGCCCAGCTGATTTTTAAGATTTACTTTCAGGCGCTTGGGCGAAGGCTTCCGGGTAACATGTGAGTTGTGACCCCAACACCCACGGTATAAAAAGGCAGGCACAGTGGCTTGGCTCTGAGTTAGGTGTTGGGAGGCTGACAGAAGATCCCAGGGGCTCCCTGGCAAGCTGGTGGGGTAGAGGGTCAGCGAGAAGACACTCTCTTGAGCGGTGATGTTGTGGGCAAGCTAGCACACACCTTTATTCTCAGCACCCGGGGGCAGAAGCAGCAAATCTTTGTGAGGTGGAGCCCAAGCTGGCTATGCGTGGTGGGTTTCAGGCCAGTTAGGGCTACATTTTGAGACCCTGTCTCAAAAAAAAAAAAAAAAAAAAAAAAGTTGAAAGTGATAGAGGAAAACCGGTAGGTACCCTTACCTCCAGTGTCCACATACATAGGCATGCATGCACGTTTACACATATACATACAATCCACACAAATATTGATCATGATTGATATAATGAAACAGATGTTTGGGATTCAATGTTGTTTGACTCATGTAATTAATTAGTGTTCATGTCTATTAGGATACCTATGTCTCTACAATTCTTCTCTTGATACCCGTTTTCTTGCTTAGAAGATGAGCCGTTCGGATGATATTGTTCCATCTATTTGGCCATTTGTGTACTGGAGTGGTTGTGTAACACTAGCCAAAATCAGACTCCTTACCTGAACATTGTCTCACCGGACTGGTCTTTTCGTCCCTGCTGACCATTGGATATTCTGACTGTAGCTGCACAGGTTTTGAGGGCAGGTTCCCTGCTGGATGGAGAGTGACTACGGCAGAAGGCCACTGGCACAAGTTTTCATCACATGAATTGGTTATAAGTGATTGATTAATTAGAGAATGTAATCTGTGGGATACACCAACTACCACTGTTATAAGTACACCCTGAACCAGCTAAGAGGGCAGGAAACAGACAGAAGAGCAGCCCCAGCTGCGGTAAGTGATTTTGTGCTTGTTTGCCAAAGCACTGAGCAATGAGGCCAACAGGAATGTGTACACAGTGTTCTGGTGACAAAGACGGTGAAGCCACCACTCGTGAGGCACAAAGACTTTAGGCTGGAGAAAGGTGGTCTTCATTCATGTCAGTCTACTCATGCAGGCACTCTCTCTCTGCTTTCCTGCTGCTAAGGGAGCTGCTCCGCTCTCTTACTCCTCCCTGCCACAACGTCTCACCTGCCACTGTAGTGACATAGGCCAGAAACACGGGCCCAAGCCTACCAGCTGCTGGGTATTGGAAGCCAAAATAAAGCCTTCTCTCAACTTTTTTTATTTTTAGTCTATTATCCATACAAACCTATTGTGTGTGTGTGTGTGTGTGTGTGTGTGTGTGTGTGTGTGATTGTACGGTGTGTATTGTATGTGTGGATGGTGCATACATGCGAGTGTGAGAGTACATGTGTCTATTCCCATGCAGGAAGAAGCCAGAGAAGGATGTCAGGTGTCTTTACCACTCCCCATCTTATTGCCTTGAGACAGAGTCACAAGACATCATGAAAACAAGCAATCAGAGCAGCTTACAGCTTCATCACTGAGGTCAGTCAGGGCAGGAGTTCAAGGATTCAATGGTCAGCAGGACTGCGGTGGCATTGGAACACGGGGAGCCTTGAGTTCTGTGCTCTGAACTTTGCCCCTGGGCTTCTCAGAAGCAGAAAGCCACTGTGGAATGTAAACATCAGACCGATATAAACCTTCAGGAAAGGAGAAGACTTCTCTGCAACACTAAAGTGCAAAATAAATAACTAAACAAATAACTAAATAAATAAATATTGCAGGCTGGAATGATAACTCAGCGCTTAAGTGCACTGGCTGCTCTTTCATAGGTAGCCGAGTTCAAATCCCAGCACCGACATGGCAGCTCAAAACTGTCCCTCCAGTTCCAGGAGGAACCAACACCCTCACACAGACATTCAGACAAAATACTAAAGCACATTAAAAATAAACAAGTAAATAAATATTGCATTTGTTTGAATTCCAAAATAAGCCACACACTCTGGTGTCCGTTGACCAGAACTGGCAAGACTCTTAGTTTTACTGGATTAGGTGCTGGCAGAGAGTCAAAGGAATGACAAACAAGGAAGGCAAAGGAGGGAAAGGGAACTGCAATGTGTAACTGTGTAGGGCCATGGCCTACATAGCTGCTGCAAGCCTGTCTAGACAGTGAGGTGACACCTGAGACTGGAAGTGTGTAACGCAGTGCATGAGATACCCCTTCAAGATTTCCCAGGTCACACGGAGAATCACTCAAGGATGTTGCTAAGATGTGGAACCTGAGTCTTGGGTCCGCGGATCACACTCTGGACAGCAAGGCACTGCAACGGCTCCCTGGCTGCAGCCAACTTCAGCCTCTCCTGCCTTTCCAGGGCTTTCAAAATGTTACCAACGCTGCAGTGCACACAGCCCTGAATGTCAAGGACGAGAAGACGAAAGACAGGTTCCTCTGTATACAACCTACAGGAGAAATGGAACTCTGTTTACTCATCAGGTGATCTGCCAGGTTTGTCTTACAAAGAACACAGTTGGCAGCATGAGGCATGAAGGAAGACTAAAGTGATGAGAATGTCTGTCCTCAGACAAATTATCCTCAAAAACCGAACTGGGGCCTCTTGACGTTAGAAAATGGGTTAAAGAGATTTTTTTAGGAGGCAAATTAGCTGGCTGAGGAAACCAGCATGATGCTATCAGGAAAGATAAAAATCAAATGGGCTCTAGATCAGTGTGTTAGTTTTTGGTTTTGAACAGGGGCTCACTGTGTAGCTCAGGCTAGCCCTTTTGCCTTTGCTGCTTGAATGATAGAATTATAGGTATGTGGCACCTGTAATGACTCCTGAATTTTGGTACTGGTACACTTGAAATAATGAGGGCTTGGTAACCAAAGGAGTCAGAGAGAGGTGGTTTGTGGGGGGCAGTGAATTCCGTTTTAGTCATGCCAAGTTTAAAGGATAGCCTTAGATGTAGGAGGAGTCCAAAGTGTCTATTTAGTCAAAAAGATCTCAAAACTAATCTCCAAAAGAAGCATGCTTGATGGGAATGCAGTGAGATCCGGGCGGTGACGTTATTAGAAAGGACGTAAGGATAGATGTCTGTTGAAGAGGAGAAGCCTAAAATTATGAGTCTGGAGAGACCTGAAGTTCATGACGAAATAAAAATGGTTTGCTCATAAGTAGGTACAAACATTTGTTTCTGTGGCAAACTGGAAAGTCAGAAAATCTTTGGGTTGTACATCTAGAAAAGCCAGTCTGCACCTTGAGAACTGTCTCCATGCTCTGTCTCAGCTCAGGAAAGCTTCTCTGCTGTGATGGGCTGTGTACCCTGTGAGCTAAGTAAGTCTTTTCTTCCTTAAAGAAGCCACATACACACACACACACACACACACACACACACACACACTCACACACAGGCACACACACAGTTTGGTTTTGTGGTTTTTTTTGATTCAAGATTTCTGAAGTAGATAATGCTCTTCATATCTACTATTAATGTATATAGTTATTACAGCATCGTTTTTTGGTTATATGAGGGTTTACTTGTAGAACACTAAGAATCTTGGTGGGGGGAGGGGGTGGGGTGCTGTGGAAGTGGCAAACAGTTAACATCTGGCTCCAGATCAACCACCACTGATTTCTCTGTGTAGCTCAGGTTATCTTGGAACTCAGTGTGTAGACCAGGATGGCCTCAAACTCAGAGATCCACCTACCTCTGCCACCAGAGTGCTGGGATTAAAGGCAAGTGTCACCACCGCCCAGCTCACCTATTATATTTTATTTAAAAACTTAAAACCCATTTTGTAGGCGGGCACAGTGGCACATGCCTGTAATCCCAGTACTCTGGGAGGCAGAGTTAGGTGGATTCCTTTGAGTTCGAGGGCAGCCTGGTCTACAAAGTGAGTCCAGGACAGCCAAGGCAACACAGAAAAACTTTGTCTTGAAAACAACAACAAACAGACAAACAAAGCTCATCTTGTTCTTGTTTTATCTACTCTGTAGCTAGACGGGATCTAATGGAAGCGACATTTATAAGGTATGTTTTCTGACCTGGGCCCAAACACCTCTTGGGCAACCTGATGGTTCTTTGCTCCTAGGAGGTCACCATATTGATGCTGACCTTCATATGGATGCCTGATAAGGATAGCACACTACAACCCAGAACTCCTTGACTCGGGCTATCCTCCTGCCTCACAAGCATCTGAGACTATAGTTGTGCATCACTGTGCTGGGCATACCTGGTCTGCTTACGAGCAACACTTGTGAATGAAACAGTTTTCTGCATTTCCCTTTAATGTGGTCAAATAATGTGTCTTGGTAAGTTAAAGTTTTTTTTTTCTTCAGTTTGGAACATTTCACTGATAATTTCATGAAAAATTTTATATACAAAACTTGCTACAGTTGTGTGGCTGTTTTGCCAATTCCTATCAATGTACAGATTTTCCTCACATGCTCATTTTGAGACCAGCTATCAGCTACTGTGTGATCATGGCCACACACTCGTCCTATTGCTGCTCACTCTCCTCTCCGCACTGTGGCTTAGATGTGCCTTCCACCCAACAGTGGAATCTGTCGCCTCTGCCCTTGCCTCTACTGGCCTGTGACTAGCCTTGAGCAGCAGCAGTTTCTGTATGAGCACTGCTTCATTGCCACCACTGTCACATGAAGAAGCTTGGCTGCGGGTGGCTTGGTTGGCAGAGCTTCCCCAGCATTCCCGAGGCTCTGGGTTCCAGCCCAGCATGGCATAGATGGGGCGTAGCGGAACATGCTCATGTCTGCACTCACAGAAGTTCCTCTGCTACGCAGAGAACCTGCGGTCAGCGTGGGAAGAGAGGTGCTGTTGCAGAAAAGGAGGAAGAAAACAGCAGTTGCGTCAGCAGCTTGGACTAGCTTTCTCTCTATGACAGACATGTTTAGAAGGAGACAGGCCTGTCCTCCAGACAATGTCCAGCACAGATGCTCAAGCACAGCTTCCTCAGACTATTCTCGGGCCATCTTCCACGGGAACACCACTAGACCAGCAAGCAGAGCTTTCTTATAGCATCTGTGCTGAATCAGTCACAGGCCACCAGATACATTAACGCAGTCTAGTGAGCAGCCCCAGGCCAGATGCGTTAAAAACCACCATTGAGCACCAGAACTGATGACCCACAGAACTGTGGTTACATAGCATTGTTTCAGGCCACCTGGTTTTAAGTAGTTTATATGTAATATAGATTAACTGATACAATTTGGTAGCTGATACTTGCATTCTGATTTTGGAATCAACCTCATTTTGGCATCACATTTCAGCATTTGAGAACCTGAGAGATAATTTAAAGGACTATGCTGCTTTACTATAGTTTACTTAGACTTTTCCCGATAATGGTTCATTAGGTTTGCAAATAGTTTTTATCTTTATGAACAATATTGTTTTAAACATCTTTCTACAACTGGTTTACAAACCTTTGCTTGACTTAAAAAAAATATGTATGGGGCCTAGAGAGACAACTCAGCAGTTAAGAGCATTGGCTGCTCTTCCAGAAGACCCAGGTTCAATTCCCAGCACCCTAATGGCAGCTCACAACCACCCCTAACTCCATTTCAGGGAACTGGACACTCTCACACAGACATACATGTAGAAGAAACACCAACACCCATGAAATAAAATAAATCATTATTAATTTTTTAAAATGACGTATATATGCCTTTGTGTAGCGTTTATTGAAGTGCTGGGGACACCTCCTGCACTCTCCCCTGAGTTATATTCACAGCCCGTTTTTAGGAATTTTTCTCCCAAGAGTGGAATCACTAGGGAAGGGTTTCAGATGTGAATTCTCATTACACAGGCCTGACGCTTTACAGAGGTCGGTATCACCCCTGCACTGCAATCAGCGTGTGCAAACCTCGCACCTACTCAGCACCGTGTTTACGTTTAATGATTGCCAAACCAGGCATTCTGCGATCAGGACCTTTGTGCCTCCCAATTCATATGCTGAAAATACTGACCCTTACAGTAATGGTAGTAGGACAGTGGTTCTCAATCTGTGGGTCTTCAACCCTTTGGGACTCGAACACCTTTTCATAGGGGCCTCATATCAGATCTCCTACATATCAGATTTTTACATTACAATATATAACAGCAGCAAAATTACAGTTATGATGATTTTATGGCTGAGGGTCACTACAATATGAGCAAAGGGTTGAAGCATTTGGAAGGTTGAGAACCACTTCTTCCAGGGGCCTTTGGGGAATGATAGGCCGGAGTCATGTAAATGAGATTTAAAGGGGCTTACAGAGGAGAGGAAGACAGAGACAGAGACAAAGCTTGGAGACAGAGCCACAGAAGAGAAGGTTTCTCGTTCCACAGAAGTTTCTCTCCTATCTTTTTCTAGGCAATCCCACTGCACATATGTAACCAACCACTACTCGTTATCAACTAGTTTTGTCTACTCTTGAGTGCTATGTCACTGGAAATGTTGGCCTGCCTTCCTTCGCTCATCATTATATCTGTGAGATCCACCTATGTTGCTGTTGTTGTATGCCATTTTTTTTAAATCCCTGAGTATTAGTCCACTAAATAAATATGCCATCGTTTATTTATCCATGGTGGGAATTTGGGTCTTTGTATTTTGATGCTATTAAACAATGTTTTAAAACTTGTTTCCAGCTGGGCATCGTGGCACATGCCTGTAATCCCAGCACTCAGGGAGGCAGAGGCAGGCGGACCTCTGTGAGTTCAAGGCCAGCCTGGTCTACAAAGTGAGTCCAGGACAACCAAGGCTACACAAAGAAACCCTGTCTCAACAAAAACAAAAACAAACACAAACAAACAAAAGAAACCTCATTTCTATAGCTGAACAAACGTGCTGCTGGGACCTTAGAGATGTTTCAATGTTTTCAAGTACTGTTGAGGAAGAGGTAAGGCGAGGGTGAGTGATGGACAGGAATAAAAGAGCGAAAGGCATTATAAGCCATGCTGAAGAAGTTAGAGTTTATGGCCTGGACAGAGGAGGAGTCAGTGAGGGGTTTGATTAAGAGGAGGAATTTATGCAATAAATAGAATAACATGAGTGACAGGGAACAAAATGGATGTGCCATCCATTAGCTAAGGGTTCTGTTGCTGTTCTATTCAGATAGATAAAGTCATGAACAGGCAGAGTGTGGCTTCCTCCTGTTAGCTGTTCTGAGCTTGAGTGCCAGCTCTGGGCATTTATAATTTTTCAAAATTATAAGAGGAAATATATATCTGGAAAGCACGGGAAACATTTCTACACTTAAGCAAGGAGATAAATGGTTGTCTTGCAAAATAAAATTTAAAACCATAGCATGAAGTTTCTCATTCAAATTTATGAATTAAAAAAAAAATTAAGTTGTGTGTTGCTGCCTTCCTAGAGGGAACAGCACAGTGGGAGAGAGAGAAAAGCCAACTCAGTATCAGACTTGAGAAGATAGGGTCAGATCTGCTGAGCTGTGAGCTTACAAATGTTCAGAAGAGAAAGAGGAAAAATGTGCTTAATGTTCAACTTGATAAGCTGTAGGCCAGTTTAGTGTCTGTACTTGAAATAGCCTCAGGCCACCGACTTATCTATCTCTGCCAAGCTAGTCAGTTTAGAGAAAAAAGTATGGGATAACTAGCTCCTAGATTTACATGCTGTCCTTGCACAGAGGTTATGCTGATTACTCTGTCCTGGTCTAAGTTCATTGTTTTAGAAAGCTGTGGGCGGGGCATGTAGCAGACACACAAGCACACCTGTGTGAGTTTAGATAGCTCATGTTGTGCAACTGCCCGTACTTGCCAGGAGAGGGCGTTGAATTCCCTGGAACTTGGGTCGCAGCAGATTGTGCGCTGCCTGAAATAGGTGCTGGGAGCTGTACCTGGGTCCTGTGCAAGAGCAGCAAGATCTTAAAGGCTGGGCCTTCTCTCCAGCCACAGGCCTTGAGTGCCAGCACCGTCTGCTCTTCCCAGCTCTGTTAAGGAACCTTGGTGGCTGCCCAAGTCAGAGTGAAGCCCTGGAGCTACCCCAGCAGCCAGGGATTGCTTGCACCCTTCACCTTTGCCATCTCAGCTCCTCACAGTCTCCGCTCTTGGCTGTTCTCTGTAACTCTTCAGCTGCCTTTGAGCTGCCTTCTGACTGGCAGCCCCAGAAAATGTCTGCTCTACCCAAGTGTCTTAGTTTCACTTCCGTTACTGTGTTAAATAGCCTAACAAAAAGCATCTTATGGGAGAAATATTTTCTTTGGCTTCCAATTCAGCATTACAGTTCATCACTGTGGGGACATCATAGTTGCAGGAGCTGGAGACAACTGGTCACATGACAGCCACAGTCAAGAGCAAGAGAGAAATGCATGCACACATACTCACTTGCTACCTTGCTTGTACTCAGGTAACTTCTTCACTCTTATGCAGTTCCCTACTCGCTATGTAGGGAATGGCTCTGCCCACTGTGGGAGAGGTCTTCCCGAATCAATTAACGTAATTATCACAACCTCCCACAGACATTCCCACAGGCCAAAACAGTAGCTTGTCTTTCCCCAGGTGATTCTAAGTTGTGTCAAGTTGACAATTAAAGCTAATCATCACACTGTGGTCAAGACCAGAAATAGTCAATAAACAATAATACAGCATTAACTGAGGCCTGCGCTGCTGCACATAGTGGGCCAGGTGTGAGAAGAGTGAGGACACGATGCTTGTTGAATCCTATCGTGGGTGTAGACTAGCTGCCATGGGCTTCCGAGGCGCTGACACCCCATTCAGAGCAAGGACTGCATCTGCGCATGACTCTGGATGGGGTCTGCCAAGGAGGATCTGCAACTGCCGTGGCTGAAGTGAGGCCTCCTGAGGCAGAGTGTCATTGGGTGCCAGCCATGACAGGAATGAACATGCTTCAGGACATCTTTCCCTATTTGGAAGTCTCCTCTGGTGTCTGGGGCTTCGTCTGAATCTCCCTGAGCAATGGCAAGATGTTTAGAACATCCGTGTATAGTAGTGATGAGAACTGGAATAGATAGAGTGAGCACCTCGTTGGCATCTCCCTCTCCTTGCTGTTGTCCAGCTGGGGAGCAGTAATATTGCACACATTCCCGTCAGGCATGGGAACTATGAAGATGGCAGTGGCAGTCCTGAGTGGGCCTCCACACCTCCACAGCTCAGGACAGCAGCCTCTGAATCAGGAACAGGGGATGGCTGCAATTCAGTTGGCCAAACTGCCATGCCTGACAGTTCTCATCATCTAAACAGTAGAAAAGGGGCTAGAGAGATGACACCGCA
The DNA here is from genome assembly GCF_907164565.1 of Psammomys obesus. NCBI lineage: Eukaryota > Metazoa > Chordata > Mammalia > Rodentia > Muridae > Psammomys > Psammomys obesus. Next base: position 812,823 of record NW_026596240.1, on the reverse strand, counting down.
GTTAAAAGCACTGGCTGCGTTACAAGGACTTGGCTCTGGTTCCCAGCACCCAAATGGTGGCTTATAACTGTAAGTCCAGTTTCAAGATACCTGATGCCCTTTTCTGGCCTCCATGGGCACCAGGCATGAACCAAGCAAGCAAAACACTCACACACATAAAAGTAAAAAAATGTCTTTTAAAGAGGAGGGGGAAACGCTGAGAGTATTTATACCAAGCTCTATCATGAAGTTAACTCCAGCAGTGCTTAATGCTTATCCAGATACCCTTAAGGAGAGTTGGGGCCTTCCATCTATCTCAGCTGGTTAGAGAAGGCTGGAGGCAGATTTCTAGGTTGAAAAACAAAACCAGAATAAACCTGTGGTGATAGCACAGGTGAGAACTGAGCTGGGGTTACACTGAGGAGTGGGGACTGTGGCTGAGATGGATGGTGTTTGGGTGTCTAAAATGGTAGAATGATTTAATACAAGGCATAGAGTGGGGAGCAGGAGAGGGCAACACAGAAAAGATGACAGAATCACTTGGGAGATTCTCAACTCATGGTGCCTGTGGCATGTCCAGATACAGAGGGCCATCTAACAGTTGGATGCTTAGTTCTTGAGTTCTGGAAAGAGCTCCTGACTGAGAGACATTTGGGGACTTGTCTGCATATAGACAGAAAGACCCAGAAAGCAGTTAAGGTTAGTTAGGGAATCACTGAGGAAAGCCAAAGAAGAAGACAGTAAAAGAGATTTTAGGGGTTCACATGGATGATGTGAGCCTTTGAGGAGAGAACATTTCAAAATGGGGAGGAAAGCAGACTGCAGAGGGGTGCAGAAATGGAAGCAAGTTATTAGATTTTGCTTTTAAGACATTCCAGTGAAAGCCTGCAAATGGCTCATTGATTAAGAGCGTGGACTGCTTTTGCAGAGAACCTGAGTTCAGTTCCCAGAACCCAAAATGCATGACTCACAACTGCCTATAACTCGAGCTCTAGAGTGTCTGAGGCCTCTGACCTCTAAGGACATCTATACACACATGTACAGGCATACATACATACATACATACATACATACATACAGACAGACAGACAGACAGATGCACAAATAAATAAAATAAATGTCACCGAAGGCAGGAAGATGACAGCATCAAGATCAATGTTTTTGCTCCCTTATTTAAGTGACAGAAATATGAAAACAAGAGCTTGAGCAGATCCCAGAGGGAAGGAACAGATGGAATGGATTTCTGAGCAGAATGTGAGGATTGTGTGTGTAAAGATGGAAGGCCATCTTGAGGCAAGAGAAAAGACACAAGATCCTATCATCTCTTCTCAGTCAGTGGAGGTGACACCATGGTGGGAGCTGTGGTTTTGCCCTACACGATTCTACAACCAGGTGTATTGCACTGTTAAATTCTCTTTCCTTTGACCACAGAGATAATTTCTAGTTTTTCAATGTCTTAAGTAAAGGTAAAACTTTTATAAAAATTTCATTAAAGAAACCCAATAATACAGTTGAACACTGGATTGCATTTCTGTCCTTTCTCCTTTATTGTACTGAAGTAGCAGTTGCTCATCACTTAGGAAATGAGATGGCACACACTGATGAGAGCCAAATGATGCTGCTTTTAAAATCTGAATGAGGAGCTAGTGAAATGGCCAAGTAGCCAAACAATGCAAGTTTGATCTCCGGGGGCAAGTGACAAGGTTCTTGGGTTTATATGAAACAGAAATTTAAGACAAGTAATGTTGCCAAAAGAAAGGGGTTTTGTTTGTCTGTTGGGTTAGTTTGTCTCTGAGACCGGTTTCCTCTCTGTATCCTTGGCTGGTCTGGAACTGGCTATATAGACTAGACCAGGCTGGCCTCAAACTCCCAGGGCTCCACTTCTCTTCCTCCCAATGCTGGAGTGACAGCTGTCTCCTGCTCATTCTGTGGGCAGTCTTGACATACGTCTACACCAGGACCTTTCTGGACAAAAGAACTGTGGGAAGACTCATCACACCATCTGTGCGACCTGGGGAGGTGACGCCGAAAAGAGAACGCTGTGGCCTAATGTCGGACCTTACACTCGAGCTGAGGTTTACTGCTCTGCCTCTCCACAAGTTCTAGAATTTTATGAAAAAAAAAAAAAAAAAAAAAGCTATTTGTGGGAAAGAGATGGACATTTTGCTGGTGAATTTAGCTTCTTAAATATGTAATTAATCTTTAAGAAGAAATTGCAAGGATGGTAGCCCATGTCCTTAAAACCAGCACTTGGGAGGCAGAGGCAGGTGGATCGCTGTGAATTCCAGCCTAGCCTAGTCTACATAGTAAGTTCTAGGATAGCCAAGGCTATGTAGAAAGACCCTGTCTCAAAAATAAAATAATAAGAAATTGCCTTACTTTAGTTAAAAATAAATTTTGTGTTGGACCAGAGAAAAGGCAACCACAAGCTTCAATTAAGAGATAATTGGGTGTGGTGGTGCACGTCAGTAATTCCAGCTCTCAGGGAGGCAGAGGCAGAGGCAGAGGCAGAGGCAGAGGCAGAGGCAGAGGC
>NW_026596240.1:810135-810301 GCF_907164565.1 Psammomys obesus | reverse complement strand
GCAGAGGCAGAGGCAGAGGCAGAGGCAGAGGCAGAGGCAGAGGCAGATCACTGTAAGCCAGCCAACTCTACAAAGTGAGTCCAGGACAGCCAGGGCTACACAGAGAAACCCTGTCTGGAAACGTTGCACCACCACCTTCACAAGAAAAAGAACAAATTTCTTTCCC
>NW_026596240.1:800917-810035 GCF_907164565.1 Psammomys obesus | reverse complement strand
TCCTTCCTTCCTTCCTTCCTTCCTTCCTTCCTTCCTTCCTTCCTTTTCTTTTTTTTTTCTTTCTTTCAAGTCTAGTTTCAAAATAACACTTTTGGGGCTAAAGAGATGACTCAGAAGTTAAGAGCATTTGTTGCTCTGAGAGGTCCTGAGTTCAGTTTCCAGCACCCACATGGTAGTTTACAACTATCTGTAACTAGTTTTAGGAGATCTGATGTCCTTTTCTGGTTTCTGTGGGCACCAGGCACACATGTGGTACATATAATACGTGCAGGCAAAACACTTGTACACATAAAATAAAATAAATAAAAATAAATAATAATCAAATGAATAAAACTAACTAAATAAAAGTAAACTACAAAACAACAGCTTTAATCCTTTTTCATCCATGTTATTATTTTGTTTATAGTTTTAAGAGCTTTCTTTCTAACAAAATTGCTGACAAATTTTCATGTTGTAATAACATTAATGAAAGTCAATTGGTAATCTATATAAATTAGTCTACTTCTCCACTTTCAGAAAAGTCGATTTCATTTTGTCTTAAGCAAGTAATTTGACAAAAATGTCTGTTTTTTTTTTTTTTCCTCCAGAGTTTTCACATTTGACGAAAAGGCACTAAGAACATTCATTTCAAGAAAGGTAAGCTACTTTTAACTAAGTAACAGATGGCTCAGCCACATTTGAATGTTAAATGAGGAAGAGAGCTGCAGCTGCGCTCACGCAGGGTGCATCAGCTCATCAGAGCCTCATTGCTGTGGATTGTGAGGTCTGGATCTGAATGCAGAAGGTTAAAAAAAAAAACAAGCACGGTAGGGAGGTGGAATTGTACAAAAAATTAGCTAAGATGTTAACCAAAATAAAAGAGCCGCAGAAAAATATATAATCACCTAGAAAATTGGCGATTATCATCAGATTGTCACAGCTACAACCTAATGACTCCCAGGTGGAGTTTTCCGAAGACTTGGGCCTTACTTCAGGGGTTCTCCATAGAAAGACTATGCTTGCGAGCCTCCTTGTGCAGCCAAAAGGTGCACGGCGTCACCAGACCTGGAGACCTAGTATTGTAAAAGCTCTTGTTGATTTTGGAGATGGGATCTCAAGTACCTCAGACCTACTGTGTGGCTGGGGATGACCTCGGACTCCTGATCCTCCCGTCTCTACTTCCCAAGTGCTGGGATTAGAGCCCAGCTATGCCCTTCTGAACATAAAATCAGCCACGTTCATCATCCTGCCGTAGCTCGCTGTACAGAGGTTGAGCACTGATCTCAATATCCCTGGTGTCCTAAGTCCTGAATGCTTTCGGCAATAATGGGATTCTGCGAGCAGAAGAAGCCATGTCCCCATGTGATGGGCTGTATGCACGACAGTTGCACAGCACAGTTTCTGCCACACCCCAACCCCCAGAGGGGACTCAGCTCCTGGAGGCGTTTGCGTTGACACAAACTTTGCTTCAAACACACAAGATCATTAAGAACATATAAAATTACCGTCAGCCCATATTTAGGAGGTATGTCTGAGACACAAATGAACTTTGTGTTCAGATCTGAGTTTCACTTCCAAAATTTGAATATATGCTCCAGCTTGGATCTGGAATTACCTCCAAGGCTTGGAAATGTGTCCTTGAGGGGATTGTTGTGACTACTTCCTGTCTTTCTCTTTCACTTTATGGCGACCTCTGTCATATGCTTGGCCCTGATCTACTGTGATTCCTCAGTATGGGGTCAAGCAGCCACAGACTGAAATTAGAAACCATCAGCCAAAACCCGTTCTTCCTTTTCAACAAATTATCATCAGGTACGTTGTCCCACTGATGCAAATCTGACCAGTACAATACAAAATTTAAAACATTTCCCCCGCACCAGACATTTTGGAAGCCAACCTGAATGTTACAAGGTACAAAAGTAAGAAACAAATAACAGAAAGTGTATACGACATCAGCCTAGGAACATTACTAAAATTAGCTTCTTTTTTAATCTGAAGATATATGTGTACATATGTTATTTTAGTAAATTATATGTGGCATATAGTCAACAGATATTTTGCATCCCTTCAGGGAGGTATGTACCCACTTTGGGAGCTACAGTTTTAGTCAGAGAATTCCACAGCTGACACTGCAGTCAATTAACCTCATTTATTGGCATGTATAAATGTATACATCTAATGGTATCAGACTATGCATTTTCAAGTGTCCATGGCAACAGTTATCAAAATATAATATATTCTGGTCCATGTGGCAAATGTCAATAAACTAAAATGAGCTCAAATTATACAAAGTATGTCTTGTTCCAATGCCTGATGAAAATTTGCTGGAAAGACCCCAAATACTCATCAACAAAATAATGAGTCAAGAGGAATCAAAGTGGAGATTGCAACATATTTTTGAGCTGAAAAAAAAAAAAAAAAAAAAACAAAAAACATGATAATCATCAAAACGTCTGGAGCATGCTCCCAGCAGCACCTAAGGGCAATTTAATAATACAAACACCTGGGTTAGAGCAGAAGAAAAACTCTAAAGCCAGTGATGGCAGCATCTATCTCAAAGCACTAGAAAAGATTAAACTCAGAACAAGGAAGGAAATAATAAATAAAAATCAAAGTAAAGATGAATTTTAAAAAGTCTGAGGCCATGCATGGTGGCACATGTCTTTAATCCCAGCACTCAGGGAGGCAGAGGCAGGCAGATCTCTGAGTTCAAGGCCAGCCTGCTCTACAAAGTGAGTCCAGGACAGCCAAGGCTACACAGAGAAACCCTGTCTCAAAAAAAATAAAAAAACATAAAAAAATAAAAAAACAAAGCAAAACAAAAAGCAAAACCAAAAAATTCAGAAATCCAATAGAGAAAAAGATTTCTTTTCTTTGACCAAAAATACACACACACACACACACACACACACACACACACACACACACACACAGTATTCTGCCTGCATGAACACCTGCACCCCCAGAAAAGGGGACCAGATCTCATTACAGATAATTGTGAGTCACCATGTGGGTTGCTGGGATTTGAACTCAAGACCTCTGGAATAGCAGCCAGCACTCTTAACTTCTGAGCCATCTTTCCAGCCCTAGAGTGCATGCCTATAATCCCAGCACTCTGGGAAGCAGAGGCAGGCGGACCTTTGTGAGTTCCAAAAAAAAAAAAAAACAACCCACAAACAAACAACAAATGACAAAAAATTAATAGATCAACTTCCAGCTGGAGTGATACTGCTAAAGCTATGCTATCTTGGGTAGTCAATGTGGGGTAAATCATGAAATCTCACACACACCCCACTGATATGCCAGGGAAAACTAGTAACAGAAACTATTACATTAGTAACATAGGTCTATATGGTGGTTTGAATGAGAATGATGCTCATAGAATCATGCTGAATGCTTGGTTCCAAGTTAGTGGAAGTGTTTGGGAAGGGTTAGGAGGTGTGCTCTTGTTGGAGGAGCTGTTTTATGTGTTTCCAAAGCACACACCAGGCCCAGTTGCTTTCTCTCTCTGCCTGCAACTTGAATTCAGAAAGTAAGCTCTCAGGTACTGCTCCAGCAGCGTGCCTGCCTGTCATCATGCTCCCCACCAGGCTGATCACGAACTAACCTTTTAAAACTGTAAGCAAGCCCTCAGATAAACATTCTTCTCTCTAAGTTTCCCTGGGCATGGTGTTTCTTCACATCCAAGTAAGCCTAAAAGAGTCAGCAAATAAAAATAGCCAAAACTGGGTCCTAGAATAAATAGCCTTGGGAGAGTACACTGAAGTTGAATTTTCCTAAGTAGTAATCTTTTATTTGGTGGAAAATCTATGAGAACACTGGCTCCTGATTATAGAGATTTGTATATTTTATACGAAGAAATGACTACAGAGGAAAGCTGTGGCAGGAAGTGTGTAGATAGTTTCCTCCTGGGCCTCAGGAAAGTCGTGTAAGACAGATAACAGCATGGGCTGGAGATGGCTCAACAGTTAAGAGCACTTTACCACTTTTGCAGAGGTCCTAAGTTTCCTTGCCAGCATCCATGCCTGTGGCTCGGTTGTCACTGCTGCTCTAGGGAATCTGATAACCTCTTCTGGCTTCCCTAGGCACCTGTACCCGCTTGCACATTCCCCACACAGACAGACATGAGTACACATACTTAAAAATAAATGGTACTGGGAAAAGTAGGTAACTGAAGAAACTGCCCACCAAACGACCTAGTTAAGTAAAAATTCAAGACACTTATAAAAGTATAAGATATTGGAAATAAAAAGAAAGATGAAATAAATCATACACGGCATAGAAAACTACACACATGAATGCTCACATGCAGAATACTTGACACACACAATATTTCTGGTAAGATGCTGGGAAACATCAATTGCAGGTGTCTGTTAAGTTGCATGTGAGCCAACTAGCTCTGAATTGTCGTCTGGAATTTTAATGTTGCTCTAAGGCAGGCAGGAGCTCTCTGTTTCACGGAGGAAGGTTATTCTCCTGCCTCTGCACCCTTAAGATTCAAGGATGTGCAGCAACGCCCACTACCGAGTGGCAGCACTGGACAGGACAAACCCCCATTCTGTAATGTGCTTCACCTCCAAAGGTCTGAACTTGAGAACCAGTATCTTAAGCTATCAGACACGGAAAGGTTATGACTAAACCTTCAGGTTGTAACCTATAGGTTAATAAACCAAACAAGGGGCTAGAGAGATGGCTCAGGGATGAAGAGCATTGGCTGCTCTTGCAAAGGACCCAGGTCTCATTCCCAGTATCTACATGGCAGTCAAAAACAGCCTTTTACTCCAGTTCTGAGGTATCTAATGTCCTCATTGCCTCTGTGGGCACCTGCACATACATAATACACACACATACATGTAGCTAAAACACACACATAAAATACTTTTTTTAAAAGAAAATATTTAGCTACAATCTGCAAGAGCAATCCACCGGTGGGTTCATGTGAAATTTGGCTTCTTTGAGGACCAAGCAGGATTCAAGATGGGTTCAAAGGAGCAGGAAACAGAGCAGGATCAAGAAGATTGTGAGCAAAGAATGTGGTGGGTCGGTTTAAGTTAGAACAGAAAGCTTAAGCTGAGAAACCCTTTCCAGAACAATGGCTCAGTGATGAGCGGGACGAGGATGGTACCAAATTCAGCGAGTGGGCACCGCATGGTGCCCCCGAAAAGGCGTGTTTAGGGGATGTCAATCTATCCTTTATAATATGCCTTTTAACTTTCTGTGAATTGTTTTCTTCAGAGTTTCTTGGTTGGTTGGTTGGTTTGGGTTTTTTTGTTTTTGTTTTGAGACAGGGTTTCTCTGTGTAGCCTTGGCTGTCCTGGACTTACTTTGTAGACCAGGCTGGCCTTGAACTCAGAGATCTGCCTGCCTCTGCCTCCCAAATGCTGGGATTACAGGAATTCGCCACCGCCCCCAGCTCTTTATAGTTTCTTGTGACAAAACAAGAAAACAAAACCACTCAGTGGGTAAGAGCACTCACCATGCAAGTGTGGGACCTGAGAGCAAACCCCAGGACCCACAGATGCAGCAGAACACGGCTGTGCATGCCTGTAAGCCTGGATCTGAGGAGCAGAGGCAGAAGGGCCCCAAGGGCTCACTGGCCAGCGAGGCTATCTTAAATGGCAACCTTCCGGATCACAGAGAGACTGCCTCAAGGCAGCAAGGCAGAGACTGACAGAGGAAGATACCCAAGGTCCTGCTGACTCACACATGAATATACAAGCGTACACACGCCTGCAACCACAGATGCATGAAAAACTCATTACACACACATGTGCCAGTGCGCGCCGCGTGCGCGCGCACGCGCACACACAAACACACACACACACACACACACAGAGGCTGGCCTCGAACTCAAAGATCCGACTGCCTCTGCCTCCCTGAGTACTGGGATTACAGGCATGTGCTACACAATATTTTTTAAAAACAGCACTTACCTCAAAGATACCCACTAGGTCCCAGTGACGATTTTCTTTTCTTCCCTCCTCACCCCCTGTAAAGTAAGAATGAATCTCTCTCTTTAATAAATGAGGTAATTTAAGAACTTCCCCTCATTTTGACAATGTAAACCTCAAAATTCATTATAATGCTCTCAAGGTGTTGGCAGAGAAGAAACTCTCCGATTCACTAGGATGGGAACAGGAACGGTGGATTTTGATAATTACATTATCAGAATAGTCAGTCCATAAATGCATAAATGTGGATCCACATAAGTCCATAAATGTGGATTCCATACACGCACTCAATATGAATGACGTTTGAGGAGAGCATCCGTGCTGAACAGGTAGAGGCACGCCTTCCTAAACAGTAAAGTCCAACAACATAGTATCAACACTGCATTAGTGATCGAGAGATGATACCGAGTATGTGCGAGGACTGGGAGGTCATACCAAAGCATTCTATTATATAAAGGACTTGAGCATCACGCGTTTTGGTGTCCTTGGAAGCTCTGAAGTCATTGCCCCTGGATGCTATAGGACATGATTTAGTTTCAGTTCCTCTGGTTCGGGTCAAGGCACTCTGCTTCTCACGGAAATGGCTGTTGAAGGGCCTGTGGAGACGGCCTAACAATCTGTCACAAGCATGTGCTGCTCTGACACGGGACCGGGTTCAGTTCCCAGAACCCATGTCAGGCAGTGCACAGCCACCTGTAGCTCCTGCCCCAGGGCACTCAATGTCCTCTTCTGGCTTCTGTGGATACCTGGAATCCTGGACATACAGAAGCACGTGTGTGGACATACATTTAAAAAAATGAGAGAACTCTTTTAAAAAGAGAAATGAATTTGAAGAGTCAGCGGCACAGGAATTGACCCTGTGGTGCTTACATTAAAAAAAAAAAATGTGTGTCACAAAGAGGCAGGTTAGAGAGCGAGAGGGCACAAGCTGTAGCAGCTCCGGCCACCTTTCCTTCACTCCCCACACCATGGAAGGAGTTCTCCTTCTGAGCAACCACGGGTTTTGCTGATTGTATCTCAGGAGTTGAGTTGTGACGTGAAATATGAATGATCCGTGTACTTGGTGCCACAAACTCAGCTGAAAGCAGAATTCCATGGGTTAACCGGCTGACACTTCAGTTGTATATCTTCACTCAAATCAAATATTGAAATGCACCTGAATGAGGATATTTAAAATATGGTTATTGCATTCTCCCAAAAGTATGAGATATGCAAATTAAAAGTAAAAATAAAAATAATCTTGATTATATTTTTATCTCAAGGATTTTATTCATGTAGCTGGCTTGTTGCTGTGACCTCCTATAGGTTTCTTTCATACTGAAGACCATTATTACCCTTTTCTTCTTGTTCAAATCAGTAGGAAAAGATGAGCACAGTTCCAACTATGAATAGGGTTCAGTTATTCTCCTACAACCAGGGAAGACTTGGGGAGACTTTGGAAGGCTGTGAGACTGCTTGTGACCCCTCAAGGACAGAACACAGACTGCCTTGAAGGGGGCTCCGCGTGACCTGCCAGAACTCATACTTGCCCTTGTCTAATTTTCTCACCTGCGCTGTGCCCTGGACCTAGTGCTGGCCTCTAATGACTGGCATTCCAGCAGGTGAGTCACTTCTGAGATGAGGCAGTAAAACCAGGTGGTTGTCTGTCTCGCTCACGCCTTCCTGTTTGCTCATCCTGAGGGAAGCCAGCTCCCGTCCCAAGTGCCCTGCAGAGAAGATGGCGTGGTACAGAAAGAAGGGCGGCCTCTGGAGGAACTGAGCTTAGCCTATGTGCCTGACCTCAGGAAGAGACTCCTACTCAGTTGATTGACAGCCCAGTGAGCTGTGATTAATTATAGCCTGGGAGTGTTTCATCCAAGTGCTCTTAGATTCCTAACCCACAGAAAATGAGAGGGTGTTTGTTAAGGCATCAAACTGTGTAATAACTTTGGAATGACATCGTGCGACAAATAATTTACACCGTCAGGCCGGTAAAAGGACACTGTTTGGGAGGTGGTGCATCGTTGTTGGAGGAATTGTGTCACTGGGCACAGGCAATTGTAATTCATTTCTCTCTGCTTGTGCATGCTGCCAGCTTCCTGGTCCTGCTGCCATTCCTGCTCCTGCCACCACACCTCCCTGAAATGATGGACAATGAACTCTTACCCTCTGGACTCACGAGCCAAAACAAACTCCCTGTTCCTTCAGGTTCCTTTGGCCATGGTGTCTTTGCACAGCGACAGAGAAGTAACTAGTGCATTGCCATCCTGACAAATGGGAAGATCAAGCGTGCTCTCCAGAACAACAGTCAAATTGTTCTTAAATACTCTTGCACCAAATATACTATTGATTATTTGATAGGAAAATGAGGGGGAACAGAAAAAAAAAGAGGATGAAGGAAGTAAATGTGGCACAGACTCAATCTCTGGAAAAATTAAACCAGACAACACTAAAAACACGGGTAAGAGGCTTTTGACACAACAGTTAGGGACATAAAGAAAGGCCGCTCTTTCTCTTTCTTATGTGTACTCTCAAAAGCCCATAAGAACACAGGTGGAGGACTGGAGAGGTGCCTCAGCAGTTACAGTGTACAATTCTCTCACACAGGACCTGGGTTCAGCTCCCAGTGCTCACACCAGGGGCTTCACAACCACCTGTAACTCCAATGCCAGGGACTCTGGTGCCCTCTTCTTGCATTTGGGGGCACCTGCACTCATGAGCACATATCTACAGACACACATACACACACACGCACACGCATATGCTCACACACAATTTAAAATAAAACTATGTCTAAACTGTTTAACTATGTCTAAAAACTGGTTGGAAACATTTGTATATTTTCATGCATTTAAATAAAAAATTATTTTGAGGAGTGTGTGCATGTAGGGGTCATAGGGCAACTTGAGGGGCCTGATTCTCTCCTTTAGCTTGTCCAGGAACTGAACTTGAGTTGTCATCCGGCTCAGAGACAGGCCCACGGAGCTCTCTTGTCAGCTCTGCGTTTATGTATTTTAAAGAAATCATTCAAAGAGGTCCCTGTGGTTAGTACGAATGCATGCATGTGTGGGAGGTACACAAGATTTGCCTGCATGTTTGGAGAGGCTAGAAGCCACTGTTGAGTGTCCTTTCCTAATTTTTTCTCCAAATTTGCTTATTTTTTATCTATCTATCTATCTATCTATCTATCTATCTATCTATCTATCTAT
>NW_026596240.1:799483-800907 GCF_907164565.1 Psammomys obesus | reverse complement strand
TCTATCTATCTATCTATCTATCTATCTATCTATCTATCTATCTATCTGCCTGCCTACCTATTTATCTATCATCTATTTATCGGTTTTTCAGGACAGGGTTTCTCTGTGTAGCCTTGGCTGTCCCAGATGCACTTTGTAGACCAGGCTGGCCTGGATCCACCTGCCTCTGCCTCCCTGAGTGCTGGGATTACAGGTGTGTGCCACCATGCCTGACACTTAGTTAGTTGGTTTAAATTTATTTATTTTTTATTCTGTATGTAAAAGTTTTTGGCCTGCATGTGTGTCCATGTGCCACATGCACGCCAGGTACCAGTGGAAGTCAGAAGAGGGACTCAGCCTCTCTGGAGCCGGAGTAATGGATGGTTGTGCGTCACTGGGTGGATACTGGGGCTGGATCCAAGTCCTTAGCTATTGAGTCAGCTTTCTGGCTCCTCGACCTTACCTCACTTTTGTTTTACTTTTTAGAGCCGTGCTCTCTCAGTGAAGCGGAAGCCGCTGATGAGGTTAGGCTCCGGGGTGCCTCGCTCTGTGCTGCTTCCTCGGCTGGAGTTACCAGAGCACGCTGTCGACCGGCTCTTTACCTGGGTCCTGGCGGTGCAAAGTCGGGCCTTGCGTTTAGAGGGCAGGCACTTTTCCCACCATCTCCTTGCCCATGATTTTGACCTCTACGTCTTTACTAGTTTTCTACTTAGTTGTTCTATAAATTACTGAAAGAAAATTATAAATGTAATCAATTTTTCTCCCTAGTTGTATCAGTGTTTTCTCTAGACCTTACCTATTTTGAATCGCTATGCTTCTCAGTAGATCCATCTTGTCCTAAAGCCCTCCCGTGTCTCTAATACCTTTCTTGGCTCTGCAGTTTCTTCATGTAGTGGTAAGCGAGTGATTGTTGTTTTCTTTTGGTTGATGTTTGTGTGGTATATCTTTCACATCCTTTTACGTTTAGTATGCACCTGTCATGTTTACAATGAGCACAATGTAGACCCTCAGGTCCATAGCTGCAATCTTAAATCCACTTTGTCAATTTAATCTTCTCATTGCAGTATTTATAATGTGCATTTAGATTTAATATAATTACTGATGCATTCAGTTTAAGTATGCCATTTCATGTTTTGTTTTCTGTGTCCTACTTTTATCCTTTAGTTTCTTTTTTGTACCATCCTTGTGGGTTACTTATGCAACTGTAGCCAGGATCTATTTCTAGAACCTTTTAGTCATCCAAATGGCAACTTTGTGATAGGCAAGCATGGTGGCGCTGGCCTATAATCCCTGCACTCAGGGAGGCAGAGGCGGGTGGATGAGTTCTAGGCCAGTCTGGTATACAAGGTAAGTCCAGGATAGCAACGGCTACACAGAGAAACCCTGCCTCAAAAACCAAGATAGATAGATAGATAGATAGATAGATAGATAGATAGATAGATAGA
>NW_026596240.1:771260-799473 GCF_907164565.1 Psammomys obesus | reverse complement strand
AGATAGATAGATAGATAGATAGATAGATAGATAGATAGATAGATAGATAACCCTCTCCTTTTCCCTCAGGAGTATTTATTAACAACACAGTTTCTCTGTGTTGTTGTTACTTATTGTGATTTCTCGAATTAACATAAGGCAAATTTATCATAGTCCACTAATGTCATCATTTTACCAGCTCAAGATATAGAAATCTCACCTTCCATATTAGTTGTTTCTCTTGTTTCTACATCCAAACACCTGACAAGAAACAACTTAAAGGAGAAAGTGCTTGGGACTAGAAAAACAAACGGCTCAGTAGTTAAGAACCCTTAATGCTTTTGCAGGGGATTGGGGTTTGGTTGCCAGCACCCACATTGGATGGCTCACAAAGGCTTGTCTCCAGGAGAACCTGACACTTTCTTTTGGCCTCTGTAAAATCAAGTTGGCAATCAATATTATTTACTGCACTTCCCTTTATGATCATTCACTGTTTACATGGCTGTTTTGGTAATTTCTTCTATGTAACTTAGAATAGCATCAGTGTTGTGGCACACACCTTTAATCCCAGCACTCTGGAGGAGGAGGGTGGTGGATCTCTGAGTTCTAGGGCAGCCTGGTCTATAAAGTAAGTTCCAGGACAGCCAGGGATATGCAGAGAGAGAGACCATGTCTTGAGAAAAACAAAATAAAACAAAAAATTCAAAGAGAATCTTTCTTTCTTTCTTTGGAACATATAACCCAGGCTGGTCTTGAAAGCTTTTTGTAGCTTTCAGGGACAATCTTGAACTTCTGGTCCTTCTACCTCCACCGTGTATCAACACTCTAGGATTATTTGGTGTTAGAGATTGAATCTAGGGCTTCATGCACATTAAGCAAATGATCTACCAACTGAGCCACACCCCTAGTCCTGTTGCATGATGCATTTTTCCTAGCTGTGCTGTCCTTCCTAATGTCGAATAGCTCCTTTTCTCATTTCCTTTCTGCTTAGGGCTGTTCTTTCGCCGTTTTCTGGATAGATTTTTGGGGATAAGTTCTGTTTACTGAGATGTCCTGATTTCCCTTTCAACACGGAAAGAAACTTTTTCTGGGCATAATATTCTAGTTTGGTGATCCTTTTCTTTTAGTACTTAAAAAGTGTTATGAGAGCTGGACATGACACTGCACATTTGTAATCCCAGTGCTCTGGAGGCTGAGGCAGGGGACTGCCACAAGTCTGAGGTTATCATGGGTTACAGTGTGAGACCTTGTCTGGAGAAAAAAAAAAATGCATAGCACTTCCTCTAGCCCCACGGTTTCAGGAAGGAAAAAAAAAAAATCCTGCTGTCATTCAAAGTGGCATTTCCCATAAGCAATATCTACTTCTGTTTTCTTTCAATATTTTTTCTTCAGCTTTAGCTTTCAGAAGTGAATGTGTGTCTTGGCACAGATTTCTTTGTGTCTTATTTGACTCAGCTTCTTGAATTTGTAGGTTCATGTCTTTTGCCAAATGAAGAGAAATTTCAGGTGGCTTTCTAAATACTTGAAGCATCACGTGGGTCTTTAGGACTCCATTTTTCTCTATTCAGGCTGAGTGTTTTCCACAGATGTCTCACTGATTCCTCCCTCTGTTACTTCCTTTTACTGCAGAGTCTATACAGCGTATTTTGAATTATATTTCCTGTGCTTTTCAGTGTTATTATCTTTATTTACTTCATTTGGTAATTGCTGTTTCTTTACTGAGGTTTAACATTTTATTATATTTATTTATTCACTTACTATTTATCCATTCATTTAATTAATTAATTTGTGTGTATGTGAGAAAGAGAGAGAGAAAGAGGAAGAGAGAGGGAGAAAGAGAGAGAACATGAGCATGTGGAGGGCCGAAGAGGACTCAGATTTGATTTCTTCTTTCCATCATGTGGGTCTCAAGCATTGAACTCAGGGTGTCAAGCTTAGCAGCAAGCACCTTTTCCCACTAAGTCATCCCCATCTGATGAATTGTAAACTTTTGATTCAGAAGAATTTTCAGATTATTGCTGAAGACTTTTATGATATATATTTTAGTATCACTTTTAGGTAATTCAACATTCAGTTCTCACAATTTAACATACATTGATCCACACATTGTTTTTCTGATTCTTGTCTGGTTTTCTTACATATCCTGAACCTTTTGGATAACTTTGTCTCTCCTCCCTCTGCTCACTTCTTTTTTTTTTTTTTTAATTTTTTTCTTTATTATTATTATTTATTACAATCTATTCACTTTGTATCCTGACTGTAGCCCCCTCTCTCATCTCCTCCTGGTCTCACCCTCCCTCCCTTTTCTTCTCCTATGTCCCTCCTCTAGTCCACTGATGGCAGAGGTCCTCCTCCCCTACTGTCTGACCCTAGTCTAGGTCTCTTCAGGACTGCCTTGATACTCTTTCTCTGTGGCCTAGATAGGCCACCTCACCAGAGGGAGGGGATCAAAGAGCCATCCAATGAGCCCAAGACAGAGACATTCCCTGCTTCCCTTAATAGGGCACCCACATGGAGACTGAGCTGCCTATTGGCTACATTTCTGCAGGGGATCTAGGTCCTCTCCATGCATGATCCTTGGTTGATTCATCAGTCTCTGCAGGACCCCATGAGCCCACATTTTTGGGCTCTTTTGGTCTTTTGGGCTCTTGTCTCCTCCAGGTCTTTCTGGCTTCCTCTACCCCTTTTCCCCCTTCTTTTTATTTTTAACACGCAGTTCCCCTCTGGGCCATGCTAACACAACTTTGACAAAACCGGAGGGCCACACGCCATGTAAACGGTGGTGCTAAAGTTCAGCTTTGCCCTTGCTACACGAACAAACTCCCAGAAGAGTGGAGTGCCATACCCGATGGCCTCTGACTGGGGTGTGTGTCAGTTTCAACAGCTGGCTCGGCCTGTTAGAACTCAGAGCACTTCCTGTTTCTTCTAGGCAAGGGATGAGAGGTCCGCTCGGAAGGCAGGCCTGCCAAAGCTACCCACGAAGGAGTTGGCGTGCTGCCTTCCACGGCCCTGAGCGAAGGGCACAGGAGGTACCGACCGGTTTCTGTTTAGCCCAGGGCAGAGACTGCTGCACCGCTTTCTGCTATTGGGCCGCGTTTCTCTGTTCTTTGGTGACAGATCACGGCTATTCTTGGACCTTTGTTTTGTCGCATGTGCTTATGGTACTTGCATGGAGGTGGCCTGTTAGGATGTGGGAATAAATTATTTATTTTATGTGTATGGGTGTTTTTCTGCACGTGTGTCTGTGCACACTGTATATCTGGTGCTCTCAGACACCGGGACAGAGTTTGGGATCCCCTGGGACTGGAGTTACAAATGGTTAAGAACAGCCTTGTGGGTGCTAAAAATCTAACCTGGGTCCTCTGGAAGAGCAGCCGGTGCTTTTATCCACCCACTGCGCCATCTCTCCAGCCCCTTGTCTCACTTTTTAAAGGGTTTTGTGATGTGTGTTTGTGTGTACCGGTACACACATGCATACCTCCAGAGGTCATGTGTGTTTGTTTGTTCACCTGGCTCTGCCTGGCCTGGCACTTGCTGTGCATCTCAGGCTGGCTGGCCTTAAACTCTGTGTAACCGGGGCCTCTTCTTGAATGTCAGGATTACAGTTGTGCATCACCATGAGGAGCCCCCAAAGCCACTCTAAAGTATTCACTCTTTTACCAAAGTGCCATGGTGATATGTGAAAGTGAACTTGGGTGTTGTAAAGGTATATTAAAAATGCTAGGACAATGTATTAGGAATGAGAGTATGTGAAGTCGTGAGAAGAGACAGCACCTTGTTCTATGGGTGAGATGCTGTACAAACCATTTATGCAGGGAGAGAGAGGAAGGGGGAGACAGAAACAGGGGGGAGAGAGATTACAAAACCTCCTAAAGTGGGCTTTGGGGTGCGATGTTTGTTCTAATTGATGCTTAGCCTGCTGATTGTTCTTACCTGAGGTCCAGAAGCTGGAGCTGGAATTGCCAATTTTAACTCTGTGCTATTATCACAGGACCATACGACTTAGGACAAATTGTCTTCTGCTTACTGGACAGCACATGCTCCACAAATATATACAAGCATGTGCTTTCTTGACATGGCCCCTTCTCTGAAAGAATTGAACTAAAATTCTAGCTTTACCATTTTTATTAGCAGTGCAATCTTTGTGTGTGTGTGTGTTTGAATATGTGTATGTAGAAAGGGAAAAGTTGACACTGGACACACTCCTCAATTACTCTCTATTTTTTTGAAACAGGGTTTTTCACAAAACCTGGAGACCACCAATTTGGTTAGGCTAGCCAGCCAGTGAGCTTCAGGAATCTGTCTGTGCCTATCCAGTGCTTGAATTACAGATGTGCTACCTTTCACTTTTTATTTTTGAAAAAAAAAAATGCATACAAAATTTTTTTACCATGTTTTCCTTTTCCCCAATTTCTCCAAGATTCTCTCCTGATCTCTACCCTCCTAAATTCATGTTTTTTTCTTTCAAAAGAAAAAGAAAAAAACAAAACAAAAAACAAACAATACCCCCACAAAAGCAAAAGAACAAAGATTAAAACAGCAAAAGACTAACAAGATTAAAAAACAAAACAAAACAAAGCAAACCGAAACAAAAGGGTCACAGAAAGACCAACGAGTTCTTTTTGTGTTGGCATGGGACCTGCTCCAAAGTGTGGTTAATATGTCCAGTGAGACTCCATTGGAAAAGACGCTTTTTCTCTGTGCCATGAATATCAATTACAGATAGATTCTCAGTTAGGGGTAAGGACTCTGAGCCCACTCTGTCTTAGTTAGGGTTTTATTGCTGTGAAGGGGATACCATCATAAGTAAGGCAATTTTCACAAAGGAAAACATTTAATTGGGGCTGGCTTACAGTTTTCAAGGTTTAGTCCATTATCATCATGGCGGGAAGCATGGCAGCATCCAGGCAGACATGGTTCTGGAAAAGCTGAGAGTTGTACATCTTGATCTGCAGGCAGCAAGGAGGAGACTGGATGTGTTTCACACGGGCATAGCTTGAGCATTTAAGACCTCAAAGACCCTATTCCACAGTGACACACTTCCTTTCACAAGGCCACACCTCCTCCTAATAGTGCCTCTCCCTATGGCCAAGCATTCAAACACATGAGTCTATGGGGACCAGACCTATTTAAACCGCCACATTCTCTCAATGTAGGGACCCTGGAAGGTTTGACCCTGTGCAGCTCTAATACACGCTTCTACAGTTTCTGTGAGTTAATATGTACTTCAGTCTTGTGTCCGAAAGACACCGTTTCCTTGGAGTCATCTACCTCCTCTGGCTCTTACAATCTTTCCATCTCCTTTTCCTCATCTTCCCTTAAGGGAAGGGGTTTAATGAAAACATCCCATTCAGGACTGAGTGCTTTATTTCATTGTCTTCACATTGTCCAGTTGTGGGGTTTATGTTAATTACCATCTACTGCAAGAAGCTTTCTTTGATGTGGGTTGAGTGATGCATTGATCTATGGGTATAGCACTATGTCATTAGGAGTCATTTTAAAGTTGTGTTCCTTTAGCAGAATAATAGCAGTAGATTTCCCTCTAGACTCATGGCCTAGCCAGTCTCTAGTTCTTACCCATTTGGCAGCCTCAGGTATGGGTTTCATTTCATGGAGTGGCTCTTAAATTCAAGGAGAAAGTGGTTGTGGTGTAGATAACACCTGTGCCGTGATTGCACTAGTTCACCTTATAAAGCTGGTCACTGCCGTAAGTTGCAGGGTAAGTTGTAAGTTGTAGCTGGGTGATATTGAAGATTACATTTCTCCTCAGGTAACATGCAGAACGCTTTCTGATACTGTTACCACTAGTCAGTAAGATGAAGCTTCTAGCAAGGTGCCTTTTCCATGTTGAGGAAATAAGTTAAGTGTTGTTTTCAGCAATAGGGTATCCCTGTCAGATTGTGGAAAGTCATCCATAGCTTTGTCAGTAGCCTGGGATGCTTCCGAGTTTCCATGGGGCCCTTTGGCAAGTGACTCAACAAGATGTAACTCATTTCTAGTCCTGCAGGTTTTACTTGGTGGTTCAGGATGTATCTCCTCTATTATTTAGGTTCCTTTTATATATGTATTATTAGGGGAAGCGCCTACAATAATAGGGTTCCAAATGAGTTTTCAAATGGTCTTTAGTGTTAGTTGTCCCTATCCATATCCCCTCTCCTACTCTTTTCTCCCACCCCCCTTCCTATTTAATGCTCCCATTCTAGTTCCCCATTTGTCTATCCAGAACACTGTATTCTGTTACCCTTCCCTTGGGCGCCTTACTAGATACCTAATCTCTGTGGTTATTTGCATGGTAGCATACAAATCACAAGCTTAAAAGCCAACAACCAGAATAAGAGACGGCACATCATATTTGTCTGCTGGTTCCAATTCCTGGCTATCTTGAGTAGTGCAGCAATGAACATGGTTGAGCAAGTGTCCTCTCAGTAAGATGTAGTGTCCTTTGGTTCTATGCCCAGGACTCCCAGCTTCCTGAGGAATGCCACACTGACTTCCAAAGTGGCTGTTAGAAGTTCGCACCTCACCAGCAATGGATGAGTGTTCTGCTTACGCTACATCCTCTTTAGCATGAGTTTTTATTTTTATTGATCTTGGTGATTCTGACTGGTATAAGATGAAAAGAAATCTTAGAGTAGTTTTAATTTGCATTTCCATGATGGCAAAAGATGTTGAACGTTTCTTTCCATGTTTCTCTGCTATTTGTGCTTCATCTTTTGAGAACTATCTGCTTAGTGTTGTATCCTATTTTTAAATTGGATTTTCTTGATTTTTTTTTTTTAGTTCTTTATATATTTTAGATATTAACTCTCCATCAGATGGGTAAAGATCATTTTTTCATTTTGTACCTTGCTGCTTTACTTGAGTGATGGCGTCCTTTGCATACAGAAGTTTCTGGCTTCAGAGGGTCTCATTTATTAACTGATTATCGTAGTGCCTGTGCCATTGCTGTGCTGTTCAGAAAGTCCTTTCCGGTGTCAGTGAGTTCAATCCAATTCCCCATTTTCTCTTCTATCGGATTTAGGGTATCTGGTCTTATGTGGAGGTCCTTGATCCATTTAGAGTTAAGTACTGACCAGGGTGAGAAGTGGGTCTCTGTGCATACCTCTGCATGCGGCCCCCCAGTCTGACCAGCAGCATTTTGGAAGGTGCTGTCTTTTCTCTGATACGTAATTTTGGCATCTGTATTGAACATCAGGAGTCCACAGGTTTATGAACTTCAGTATGGGTTCTCAATTCAATTCTATTGATCAGTGTCTGTTTTTATGCCAGTACCATGTTGCTTTTGTTACCATAGACCTGTAATACAACTTGGAATCTGGGATGGTGTTACCTCTACCCCAGAAGTTCTTTTACTATTCAGAATTGTGTTAGCTACTCTTGTTTTTCTTTCTTTTGTGTATGTGTTTGTAGATGTTTCCATATGAAGGTGAAGATTTTTTTTCCAACTTCTGTGCAGAATTGTGATAGAACTTTGATGGTGATTGCACTGAGTCTGTAGATTGCTTTGGGTTGTATGGCCACTTTCACAATATTAAGTAAATTGATCCATGGGAATGTAAGATCTTTAAATCTTCTATTGTTTTTCTCAGTTTCTTTCTTCAATATTTTTAAGGTTTTATTATTCAAGTCTTTAATTTGTTTGAGTTATACCAAGATTATTCTTTTATCTATCTATCTATCTATCTATCTAACATCTATCTATTTTTGAGGCTATTGTAAAAGATACTGTTTCCCTGATTTCTTTCTCAGTCAGTTTGTCATTTGTATATAGGGTTTTTTGTTGTTGTTGTTGTTTGTTTTTTGAGACAGAGTTTCTATGTGTAGTCTTGGCTGTTCTGGAACTTGTTCTGTAGACCAGGCTGGCCTCAAACTTACAAAGATCCACCTGCCTCTGCCTGCCAAGTGCTGGGATTAAAGGCGTGTTCCACTACCAGCTGACTGTGCGTTACTTTTTATCCTGCCACTTTGCTGAAAGTGCTTGTCAGTTATGGAAGTTTCTTGGTGGAGTCCTGAGGGGCTTTCATGCATAAACTCATATCATCTGTAGACAAAGCTACTCTGACTTCTTTGATGTCTCTCAGTTGTCTTATTGCTGTATCTGAGCCTTCAGGTGTACTGTATTGAACAGGTATGGAGGGATGGATATCCTTGTCCCTGATATTAGTGGAAATACTTTAAATTTCTCTCCTTTAAAGTAATATTGTCTGTGAGCTTGCTGGATTTCACCTTTATTGTATTGAGGTATGTTCTTGTACTTTCATCCTGAAGAGAAGCTGGGTTTTGTCAAAGGCCTTTTCTGCATCTAATGAGATAGATGAGACATGGTGGCGCACGTCTGTGATCCCAGCACTCAGCAAGGCAGAGGCAGGTGGATCTCTGTGAGTTTGAGGCCAGCCTGGTCTACAATGAGAGTCCAGGACAGCCAAGGCTACACAGAGAAACCCTATCTGGGGGGAGGGGGGGCGGAGATTAAAAGAAAATGAGATAGATGATCATGTGTTTTTTTTTAAGCTTTATTTATTTATTTTATGTATATGAACACTCTGTTTTCATGGACACCAGAAGAGAAATCAGATTCCATTGCAGATGGTTGTGAGCCACCATGTGGTTGCCGGGAATTGAACTCAGGACCTCTGGAAGAGCAGTCAGTGCTCTTAACCGCTGAGCGGTCTCTCCAGCCCAATCATGTGTTTTTTTTCTTTCAGTCTGTTTATGTGGTAGATTGTGTTTATTGATTTAGGTTGAGCCATCCCTGCATCTCTGAGATGACTCCAACTTTATTGTGGTGGATAATCTTTTGAGGTGTTCTTGGATTTCGTTTACAAATAATTTGAGAACTTTTGCATCTCTGTTCATAACGAACATTGGTCTATAATTTTCCTATGCATTTCCTTGATGTCTGTGTTAATGTTTCTATAGCTGAGCTTCTTAGGCCTTTTGCTGGGTAGACTCTCAGTTAATTCATCTAACTTATCCCAACTTATCCCTCAGCCTGCCATGTGGCTAGTTCTTTATCTCTCTGCTGCTGTTCTTAACAGTCTAACTCCATGTCCCACAAGCAAGTCTCCCATCTTTGCTTTCTTCCTCCCAAAGTCCCTCTCCCTGAAATTCTGCCCTTTATTTTCTGCGCAGATATTGGCTGTCAGATGTTTATTACATCAAATAGTCAAGTGAGGAAGAACAAACGTTTACAAAGTATGAGGCTGGTGATTGGTCTTAGAAACAACAATACCAAGATCTGGCTGGTAGTCCAGCACTTAGCTGTCTGCCAGTTTAGCAATAGTCAAATATCCAGAGACAAACCTTCACAGAATGCACTCCAACATGACCCTCTTTTCATCTCTCATTTTATCAATTTGGTTCTTCTCTTTCTGGTTTTTCATTAATTTGGCTAAGACTTTATCATTTTAGTTGGCTTTCTCAAAGGAGCAGGTCTTCCTTTCCTTGATTCCTTGTACGTTCTGTCTGTTTGCCTGTTTCTATTTCATTAATTTCAGCCCCAGTTTGATTATTTCTTACCATTTCTTCCTTTTCTTGGGCATTATTTCTTCGTGTTCTCGAGATCTCAAGTGTGTTGGTAAATTACTGATAATTTTTTTATATCCAAACTTAGTGAACATTGCACTCATGGTGTCTTCAGATCAAAACAATATTTCATTTCCTTTTTGATTTTTGTCTTGATCCATTTTTCATTCAGTGCTGATTTGTTCAGTTTTCCTGAGTTTTAAGCTTTCTGTTTTTTACACACAGAGAGGGAGAGAGAAAGAGAGAAAGAGAGAGAGAGAAAGAGAACTACTACTAAAATCAAAATAACAGGAATTAATAATCATTGATCATTAATACTTCTCAACTTCAATGCATTCAATTTCCCAGTAAAAAGACACAGGCTAACAGAGTGCGTGCAAAAACAGGATCCATCATTCTGCTGCATACAAGAAATATACCTCAGCAACAAAGATAAACATTACCTCAGAGTAAAAGGCTAGGAAAGGTTTTCCAAACAAATGGACCCAAGAAGCAAGCTGTAATAGTCATTCTACTATCTAATAAATAGACTTTCAACTAAAATTAATCAAAAGACACAGTAAAGGACACTTCATACTCATCAAAGGAAAAATCCACCAAGATGATGTCTTAGTTCTGAATACATATGCCCTAAATGCAGGAGCACCCAAATTCATAAAAGAAACATTACCAGACAGGCATGGTTGTACATGCTTTAATCCCAGCACTTGGGAGTCAGAGGCAGGCTGATCTCTGTGAATTCGAGGTCAGCCTGGTCTACAAAGCTAGTCCAGGACAGCCAAGGCTACATAAAGAAAACCTGTCTCAAAAACCAAACAAACTTCATAATTTCCTTGTTTTTTTTTTTTTATCGCTGAGTAATATTCCATTGTGTAGATGTACCACAATTCCTGTATCCATTCCACAACCGAGGGGCATCTGGGCTGTTTCCAACTTCTGGCTATTACAAATAAAGCTGCTACAAACATGGTTGAGCAGATGTCCTTGTTGTATACTTGAGTGTCTTTTGGATATATGGCTAGCAGTGGTATACCTGGATCTTGAGGAAGCACTATTCCTAATTGTCTGAGAAAGTGCCAGATTGATTTCCAGAGTGGATCTGCAGAGGACAGGAGCTCCACAAGGACAGTGACAGATCCTAAAAGTCTGGGCACAGGGATATTTTCTGAAACTGATACTCCAGCCAAGGACCACTCATGGAGATGGCCTGAACCCCTGCACAGAGGTAGCCTATGGCAGTTCAGTGTCCAAGTGGGTTCCATAGTAATGGGGACAGGGACTGTCTCTGACATTAACTGATTGGCCTGCTCTTTAATCACCTCCCCCTGAGGGGAGAGCAGCCTTACCAGGCCACAGAAGAAGACAATGCAGCCACTACTGATGAGACCTGATAGATGAGGATCAGAGGGAAGGGGAGGAGGGCCTCCCTTTTCAGTGGACTGGGAGAGGGACACAGGTGGGGAAGAGGGATGGTGGGATTGGGAGGGGAGGAGGAAGGGAGGTACAGGGGGGATACAAAGTGAATAAACTGTAATTAATAAAAATTAAGAAAAACAAACAAACAAAAGAAACATTACTAAAGCCTAACTCCCACATGGAGCCCCACACATTATTAGTGGGAGAGTCAGCATCCCACTCTTATTGTTGACAATGGACAGCTCAACAAAACAGAAAATAAAAAGAGAAATAATAAAACTGGCAAAAATAGTGAATCAATTGGACCTAAATGATATCTATACAACATTTTACCTAAACACAAAAGGATATACCTCCTTCCCAGCATCTCACATAAACTTTTCCAAAATTGACCATATACTTGGTCACAAAACAAGCCTCAGCAGATACAAGAAAATTAAAATAACCCCTTGTATCTTATCAGACCAGCACGGGTTAAAACTGGACTTCAACAACAACAGAAACAGAAAGCCTATAAACTCGTGGAAACCGAACAACTCTCTACTCAATGACCACTGAGTCAGGGGAGAAATAAAGAAATTTAAAGCACTGGGTGTGGCCTTGCACAACTTTAATCCCAGCACTTGGGAGACAGAGACTGTGAGTTTGAGGCCAGCCTGGTCTACAATGCTAGTCCATGACAGCCAAGGGTTGCACAAAGAAACCCTGTCTTGAAAAACAAAACAAAACAAAACAAAACGAAAAGAAAAAGAAAGAAAGAAAAAAATCGAAAACTTTCTAGAATTCAGTGAAAATGAATGCCTATTCATTTCATATTCAAACTTACAGGACATCATAAAAGCAGTGCTAAGTGGAAAGTTTATAGTGCTAAGTGCCTTCATAAGGAAATTGGAGAGAGCTCACGCTAGTGACTTAATAGCACACCTGAAAGCTCTAGAACAAAAAGAAGCAAACACACCCAAGAGGAGTAGATGGCAGGAAATAATCAAACTCAGGGCTGAAATCAAAGAATTAGAAACAGAGTGAAAAATACAAAGAATCAACAAAACCAAGTGCCGGTTCTTTGAGAAAATCAGCAAGTAGACAAACCCTTAGCCGAACTAACTGAAAGGCAGAGAGAGAGAGAGAGTATCCAAATTAACAAAATCAAAAATAAAAAGGGGGACATAACAACAGACATTGAGGAAATCCAAAGAATCAGATCTTACTTCAAAAGTCTCTACTCCACAAAATCTAAATGAAATGCATGATTTTCTTGCTATATATCACTTACCGAAGTTAAATCAAGATCAAGTAAACAACCTCAATAGACAAGAGTACCTAAGGAAATAGAAGAAGTTATTAAAAATCTCTCAATCAAAAAGGCCAGGGCCAGATGGTTTTAGCATAGAATTCTACCAGACTTTCAAAGAAGGACTAATACCAATATTCCTCAAACTATTCCACAAAATAGAAACAGAAGGAACATTGCCAAACTCATTCTATGAGGTCACAGTCACCCTGATACCTAAACCACACAAAAGACTCAACAAAAAAGGGAATTTCAAACCAATTTCCCTTATGACCATTGATGCAAAACTATTCAATAAAATACTCATAAACTGAATCCAAGAACACATCAAAAACAATCCATCATGATCAAAGTAGGCTTCATCCCAGGGATGCAAGGATGATTCACCATACGAAAATATATCAATGTAATCCACCATATAAACAAATTAAAAGAAAAAAAATCATCTCATTAGATGCTGAAAAGCCTTTGACAAAATCTAACACTGTTTCCTGTTAAAAGTCTTGGAGAGAGCAGAGATACAAGGCACATCCCTAAGCACAATAAAGGCAATATACAGCAAGGCAATAGCCAACATCAAATTAAATGAAATCAGGGAAAAGACAAGGCTGCCAACTCTCTCCATAGCTATTCAATATAGTACTTGAAGTTCTAGCCAGAGCAATTGTAGTGGCAAGTTTTGGTGTCTTTAAAAACTCAGTTATGTCATGTAAACATGCTGTTGTTTTAATCCCAGGTGTGGGTTGTGGGACTGATTCAGACTGTCCACAGCAGCAGACTATTTGCCTCCTGTGGGCTCTGTGAGGGGCTCTTTGCCAGCTGCAGATAGTTTAACTCTGAGGACTCTGGGGCAGAAATAAATGCCAGAGCCTGGAGAGAAAGGGGCTCCAAGAAAGAAGGCTGCTGGTGCTCCCCCTGCAGCTCCTGGTTGCTGTTGATGCAGTTTGATGAAAAAAAATCTGAAAGGAAGATTTGACTTGCCCCAAGGAACTATGTCCCTAAACAGCAGGATGTACGCAAAGAGAACTGTGCCTCCTCTCCCCCTCTAACCTTCTTTCCCTCCTACCTGGTGTTGAGGTATTGGAAGGAATTGGGGTGGAGGAAGAAGAAAGAGGATGAAGAAACGTAAATATAATATTTTTTAAAAATAGAGCTACAAGGAATAAGACAACTAAAAGAGATGAAGGGGATACACATTAGAAAGAAAGCACTATTCACAGATCTGATAGTATACATAAGTGATCTGAAAATTCTACCAGAGAATTCCTGCAGCTGATAAACACCCTCAGCAAAGTGGTGGATACAAAGTTAACTAAAACAAAAAAAAAAATCAGTAGCCCTCCTTTATACAAAAAAAATTAGGGAAACAACACCCTTCACAATAGCCACAAATAATATAAAATATCTTAGCATAGCTAACCAAGCACGCGAAAGAACTGTATGACAAGAACTTCAAGTCTCTAAAGAAAGAAACTGAAGAAGATATCAGAAGATGGAAAGATCTTCCATGCTCATGAGTTGGTAGGATTAACATAGTAAAAATGGCCATCCATTACAATCTAGAGATTCAATGCAATTCCCATAAAAATTCCAACACAATTCTTTATAGACCTTGAAAAAACAATTTTTAACTTCATATGAAAAAAATTAAAATCCAGGATAGCTAAAACCATCATCTACAATAAAAGAACTTCTGGAAGTATTTCCATCCCTGATCTCAAGCTGTACTACAGAGCAATAGTAATAAAAACTTCTTGGTATTGACATAAAAACAAATAGGTTGATCAACAGAATAGAATCAAAGAGCCAAAAATAAACCCACACACCTACGGACACTTGATTTCTGACAA
Organism: Psammomys obesus; assembly: GCF_907164565.1. Lineage (NCBI taxonomy): Eukaryota > Metazoa > Chordata > Mammalia > Rodentia > Muridae > Psammomys > Psammomys obesus. The sequence continues at coordinate 785,412 of NW_026596240.1, read as the reverse complement.
AGAAGTCAAAACCATACAATGGGAAAAAGACAGCATCTTCAACAAACGGTGCTGGTCTAACTGGATGCCTACATGCAGAAGTATGCAAATATTTATCATCCTGCACCAAAGCTCAAGTCCAAGTGAATCAAAGACCTCAACATAAATCCGGATACATTAAATCTAATAAAATAGAAAGTGGGGAAGAGCCTTGAACTCAGTGGTACAGGAGACAACTTCCTGAACAGAACACCAACAGCTCAGGCCCTGAGATTAACAATTAAAAAATAGAACCTCATGAAACTGAAAAGCTCTGTAAGGCAAAGGACACCATCAATGGGACAAAATGGCAGCCTACAGAATGGGAAAAATCTTCACCAACCCTATATCCAACAGAAGGCTAATATCTAAAATCTATAAAGAACTCAAGAAATTAAACACCAACAAACCAAATGACCCAATTAAAAAACGGGGTACAAGCAGGGTGCGGTGGTGCATGCCTGTAATCCCAGCACTCTGGGAGGCAGAGGCAGCAGATCTCTGTGAGTTTGAGGCCAGCCTGGTCTACAAAGTGAGTCCAGGACAGCCAAGGCTACGCAGAGAAACCCTGTCTCAAAAAACCAAAGGGGGTGGGGAATGGGGTAGAGCTAAACAGGGAATTCTCAACAGAGGAATCTCTAATGGTCGAGAAGCACTTAAAGAAATGTTCAATGTCCTCAGTCATCAGGGAAATGCAAATAAAAATGACTCTGAGATTCCATCTTACACTCCTCAGAATGGCTAATGATCAAAAAATTAAAAACATGCTAGTGAGGATATGGAGCAAGGGGAACCCTCCTCCATTGTTGGTGGGAGTGAAAACTTGTACAATCACTTTGGAAATCAAGTTGGCAATTTCTCATAAAATTGAGAATAGTTCTATCTCAAGACCCAGCTATACCACTCCTGAGGATATACCCAAAAGATGTTTCACCATACAAGGATATTTGTTCAACCATGTTAATAATAGCTTTATTCATAATAGCCAGAAACTGGAAACAACCCAGATGTCCCTCAACGGAGGCATAAATACAGAAATTGTGGTACATTTACACAGTGGAATACTACTCAGCTATTACAAACAAGAACATCATGCATTTTGCAGGCAAATGGATGAAACTAGAAGAGATCATCTTGAGTGAGATAACCCAGACCCAGAAAGACACACAGGGTATGTACTCACTTATAAGCAGACCTTAGCCATAAAGTACAGGTTAACCATGCTACAATTGACAAGGAGGGCTCAAAGGAGAATGTTTGAATCTTACTCAGAAGGGGAAGTAAAATAGTCATGAGGAGGGAGAGGAAGGGTAGGATCAGGGTGAGGGGAGGAGGTGGGGGAGGAACAAGAGGGATTAAGCATGGGAAGACAGAGGAAGAGAGAACTAGGAAGAACTGGAATCCACTGGGGGTGGAGCATCCGTGAGACTGAGCTAGAGAACTAGGGCAAGGGAAATCCCCAGGAATCAATAATTTGGGATTGTAGCTAACACTCCTAGCAACAGGGGATATGGAACCTGAAATAGCCACCACCTGTAACCAGGCAAGACCTCCAATGGAGGAATGGTGACACCAACCCACCCACAAAACCTTCAACCTACAAGATGTACACAATAAAGATGGAGCAGAAACCGAGGGGAAGGGCCAACCAATGTCTTGCCCAATTTGAGACCCTTGCCAGGAGAGCAACCCACCCCTGACAGTTAGGCAGAATTAATATTCTTCTATACGTGCAGACAGGAACCTAGCATAACTATCTTCTGAGAGGCTTCACCCAGCAGATGAAGAGATGCAGAGACCCACTGCCAAACATTAAGTGGAGCTTGGGAATTCTCGTAGAAGAGAGGTAGGAAGGATTGAAGGAGCCAGAGAGGTCAAGGACCCCACAAGAAACCTACAGAATCAACTAACCTGGACCCATAGGGGCTCACAGAGACCAAATCCCAACTAGAAAGCTTGCTTGGGACAGTACTAAGCCCCTACACACATGTAACAGAAGTGCAGCTTGGTCTTCTCATGAGACCCCTAACGTCAGGAGCAGGGGCTGTCTCTGACTCTGTTGCCTACCTCTGGATACCTTTCCCCTGACTGGGCTGCCTTGTCTAGCCTCAATAGGAGATGATGTGCCTAGTCCTACTCCAACTCGATAAGCCAAGGTGGGTTGATACCCATGGGAGGCCTCCCATCTTAGAGAAGAAAGGGAGGGGGAGGAGGGAAGAGGGAATGGGGGATGGAGGGACTGGAAGGAGAAAAGGGAGGGGAAGCTGTGATTTGAATGTAAAGTAAATAAACAAAATAATAATAATAAAAACTAAATAAAAAAATTAAAGATGAAACAAAAAATCTTTCTGTTGTTTTTGCTGTTGTTATACCCAGCTTTAATCAACCAGTAGTGGTCAGATAGAATATAGAGTGTTATTTCAAATACTTTACATCTGTTGAGACTTGCTTTGTGTCCTAGGATGTAGCTGTTATGCCAGGTTCATGGGACCCTCAGAGACCACCAGGAGATGACTCGATGCAATTGCAAGAGAGCTTTATTACGAGAGCAATCGAACTCGGGACCCAAGTCTCACTGGCGCAGCAGTAGAGAAATGGAACCCCGAGCTCTGAGTGAACAGGATTTTTAAAGGGAAAGTCTGTGAGCCGGGGGTTTCCATGGCAGCAAGCAGAGGGGCACAAGCCTTGGTGTTACAGAATTGGGTGAAGTTTAGCAGGGAGGGGTGACCTTTTCTGAGGCACATAATCACAATGGCTAAGGCATATAATCACAATGGCTATTTTTCTAAACCATATCTGAAACATTGGGGAGAATTTTCCCACCCGATTCTCAACTGATTTCCATTGATTATTGCCAGGGAGTTTGTCTCTATTTTCTATGAAGCATTTATTCTGTATTATTTCCTGGAGGCTATTGCTATGAGAGTTAACTTTGTTTTCTGCCAGGTGTACACTCTGTGATATTTCCTGGTACCTGAATTCAGTTCCCAGTCAAAATCTTTATTTCAAAATGGAGTTATATTCTGGCTAATTTAAACTCTTCATAGCCAGTTTTGGGGAAAGTTTCATGAGCTGCTAAGATATATTCTTTAGAGTTTGGGTAGAATGTACTATAGATGTCTGCTAGGTCTATTTGATTTATGCCATTATTTAATTTCAGTGTTTCTCTGTTTAGTTTTTGTCTGGATGACCTGTTTATTGGCAAACATGAGGTGCTGAAGTTACCCACTATCACTATGTGAGTGTTACTATGTAGTTTTAGCTGTTCTACATTTTAAAAAGAAAACCTGGGTGCCCTTGTATTTGGTGCATAAATGTTTAGAATCACAATATACTCCTGGATTTTTTTCCTTTAATGAGTATATAGTGTCCTTTCCTATATCTTCAAATTAGTTTTGGTTTGAAGTATATTTTGTCAGATATTAAAATGGACACCAGCTTGCTTCTTGGGTCTGTTTGCTTGGTATTCCCTTTTCTACCCTTTCACCCTCAGGTACTGTCTGTCTTGATGGTGTGGTAATTTTCTTTAATGCATAAAAAAGATGTGTTGGGGTTGGTCTGGTGCTCTGTATATCGAGATGCTGAACTCTGGGCTCTGAGATCTGGTTGTAGTCCAGAAAAGGGCACTGTCATGTACATTGGTCAATGTTGTGTAAATTTTGCTCCCTAAATAACTCTGATTGGTTAATAAAGAAGCTAAACAGCCAATAGCTGAGCAGGAGAGAATAGGAGGGACTTCCATTCCTGGTCTTAGGGCTTCTGGTAGGGACTACAAGGTGAGGGAGAAAGAAGATATAGAGAAAGGATGTGGCCTGATGGAGCAGAAACAGCCTAGACAGGACCAATATGGCAAGTAACGTGGGGCATGTGGCTGGGAAATAGCCAGACTAGCATAACAAGCTAAGATAGATCATATCTGCCCAGTTATTGAACTTAAAGCTTACTAATAAGTCTCTGTATCATTTATTTGAAAGCTAGCACAGGTGACTAGAAAGGCCCATCAAAATATAACCTATCCCTTCAAAAATGGATTTTGTTTTCTAATCCAAGATGTTGCTGTGTGTCTTTATTGGGATATTGAGACCATTGGTGTTCAGAGTTATCAATGAGAAGTGTTTATTTATCAATGAGAAGATTTATTTGTTATGATGTGGGGATTTGTCCTACCCCTGCTTTTTGATTTTTGGTTATGGAATTATCTATTCCTTGTGTCTTCTTAGATGTAGTTAACTTCTGAAAACAGAAATTATCCTTGTAGTGCCATCTGTAGATCTGGATTGGTAGATGGAATTTGCTTAAATTGGTTTTATTGTGTTTTTCTTTCTCTGTCAATTGTTAGTGATAATTTTGCTACGTATTGTAGTCTGGGCTGGCATCTGTGGCCTCTCAGAGTTTGTAGAAAATCTGTTCAGGCCCTCCTGGTTTTCAGAGTCTCCATTGGATAGTCAGATGCTGTTCTAATGGGTCTGTCTTTCTCTGTGACTTGGTCTTTTTCCTTTGTAGCTTTCAATATCCTTTCTTTGTTCTGTATGTTTAGTGATTTGATTGTGAGATGTTATGGGGACTTTCTTTTCTGGTTTTGCCTGTTTGATGCTTTGTGTGCTTCGTGTAGCATCTCTTGTCCCACACTGCATCTCTTTCTTTGGATTGGGAAAATTTTCTTTTACTGTTTTGTTTCTTTCTACTGTTTTGCTTGTTTCCTGTGCCTTTCTGTGCTTTTTCTCCTGCCTCTATTCTTATTATTCATACATTTGTGTTTTCATAGGGTCCCAGATTTCCTGGATGTTTTGTACCTGAATCTTTTTGGATTTAACATTTTTTGACTGAGTTATCCATTTCTTCTTTTTTGTATTGAAGATCTAGTGTACCAATAATTAGTCTTTTAAAGCCCTTGTCTTGTATATAAGCTGAGCGGCATTTTTCAGAGCTTATTGCAATAGGATTGATTATTTCTGGAGAGGAGATATTGTCTTGGCTGTTCATGTTTGTGTTTTGGGCTCCAATTTAGGTATATGGATTTCATATGGATCTTATGAAAGTGTGGTAGCTTTGGGGTCTCTGTGCTTCTAAGGGTTTTGGATGACACAAAGGAATGAAGATATGCTAGTATGAAAGGCTGAGAGAGTCAGTGAGAAAGAACTAGGGGGACAGGGGTCTGCACCAAGAGGTGGAGTCCCCGGAGAGTGAGGGTTGGATGGGAGGAGGGACTGCAGTAGGATGAAAATGAAAGATCCCCGGAGGGTATCTTCCGTCAGAGAGACCCCCTCCCAAAGAACAACGAGTCCCTTCGGATGCAAACAGCAAGAGGCTTTTATTTTGATTCACGAGTACTCGGGGCAGCAAGGTCACTCGAGAGGACCCTGCGCGCCCCCTAGATGGGAAGCTGGGGTTTTTATAGGGTTTTAGAGGCAGAAGCACTGGTACAGAAGCGAGAGGGCATGGTTACAGGGGGCTGATTGGTACGTTTACACGAGACCACAATTTGCGTCAAAGTTTGGCAGGGGCACCAAGATTCCAGGAACTGGGTGGTCAAGGGGGGTAGGATGACCCCTTGACGTGGCCCGCCACCTGTTATTTTGTTTTTCCCTATCTTAGCTGAAACAGTCTCACAGATATCTATGAGAGTGATTAACACAAACTGTTTTTAGTATGACTGGGGCAGCCTGACCACAGATATCCCAAGTGGGTGACACAGCTAGGATTTCTCAGTAATTTTCCAGTTTCTCATCTGGCCTTCAGAGTTTTACAAAACAGTGGTGTCTCACAAAATGGCATTAGCTATGTTTAACTTAGGGTGAGGCTGGGGTCTTTCAAAAAGTCTGGAGAGACAGGAATAAAATGGATCCCCCACTTTTTTGTTTGTTTGTTTTGTTTTGCTTGTTTTTTGGGACAGGGTTTCTCTGTGTAGCCTTGGCTGTCCTGGACTCGATTTGTAGACCAGGGTGACCTTGAACTCACAGAGATCTGCCTGCCTCTGCCTCCCAGAGTGCTGGGATTACAGGCATGTGCCTCAGTGCCTGGCTCCCTGACACTTTTTGTATGGTCTTTAGGGATGTGAACCCAGACCCTCAGGCTATGCATAGCAAGCACTTACTGACTGAGCCTTGTCTCCCCAGCCCCCACCTTGTAATTTTGAATTATCCTATGCTTTACTCTCTTCATCTGTAAAATGGGGATAAAAATGGAATTTCTACTTGCTTTGCATGATTGCTTGAAATAATTACATATTTTTATTATTTTATTCATTTATGCTTGCTTGAGTGCATATGTGTGTATGTGGCGTCTTCATCAGTGTATATGTACCACATGTGCCATGCCCAAGGAAGCCAGAGAACATCGAATCTCCTGGGACTGAAGTTACAGCCAGTTGTGAGCCACCTGATATTGGTGCTAGGAATCAAACCCTCTGTCAGGACAGTAAGTGCTCTTAATTGTTGAGCCATCTCTCTAGTCTGAGATAGTCACATATCTAAAACAGAGCACATTTCATAGTTTAAGCACTCTCCAGATGGCAGCCATTATTAGAAACAAAGAACCCCCCTGCGGCTTCACTACATTCTTAGAATGAGGAAGTCTTGATTCAAAGTCAAAGCTTTCAGAAGTAGGGAGGATGCAATTTCCCATACCCATTTCATTGTTCAGCAACTCCTGTTGCTTAATAAGCATTGACATCTCAGTTGTTCAGAATTGGCTAGAACAAACAGACCTCTTCTGAGTTATCCACTTTATTCATTTTTATAGTATTATTATTATTTTTTTTGTTTTTTTTTTTGAGACAGGGTTTCTCTGTGTAGCCTTGGCTGTCCTAGATTGGCGTTGTAGGCCAGGCTGGCCTCACCCTTACAGAGATCCACCTGCCTCTATCTCCCAAGCACTGGGATTAAAGGTGTGTGTCTCCATGCCTGGCCCAAGCTATCCATTTTTAGATAAGGAAACTGAGGCTGGGAGGTATTAAAAGAATTACTTCAAGGTCACAGTGTCTGCACTCTTCCTTTACCTGGAAAAGTACACAAAAAAAGAGATCAGGAGACTAAGACATTCAGATCACAGAAAGAAAATTAATCAGACCAATACAACCCAAAGGAACAGGTTCCCAAGGCCTACACACTCCAGGGCCTGACTACCAGATACCAGGGACCATCCTCAACAGAAGTCAGAGGACAGTAGTGTTCGCATGCTAGCCAGATTAGAACCACTATAGCCTGGAAAGCAGTGAAGGCTGTGGGCTTAGATTTTCCACCAAGCCTGCTTTATTTAGGGTTTTTAAGCACCTTTACCTCCCTTCCGACCTCGCCCTCCCCAACAACATTAGGTAGGAGATTAGTAGGGAAAATGGCTGTAGTCCTCTTTTATCTACTTCCAGATGACCAGGGTCAATTTGTCATTAGGGGATTACCAGACTCAGTAGCTGAGAGACCAAAAGATAAATTAGCTATTATTAAGACCTGAAGTAGGTGGGTGGAGAAGTCCAGTAATGCCCCGAGGGGAAGGACCGCCTTACTGCATTCTTTCCCCACCCACTAGAGATAACAGTTGCTAGGAAACTGGCCCATCCCCCTAGGGAGGGACACCAGGTCATTATGGTCTGGGGACCTTCCTATAGCCAATCAATTCAAAATGTAGCATTTTGACCAATAGATGCTTGCCAGGCAGGAATTGCCCCTGCCTTGGGCAAGCTGGGAGGGACCAGAATCTATATATCACCCAAGTAACCCCGGCGCAGTGTGCTCGGCCCCCACCGCTTCGGCGGTGGGAGTGTGTGGGCCCAAGCTGCAGCTTGTAATTTACAATAAAAAGAACCTCTTGTATTTATAGTGGAGTCTGTTTATTCCTGGTCTTTTGGGGTTCGTGAACTGGGCAGAACATAGCCAGGATACCAGTAGCCCAGTCCAAAGACCAGTACTAAGTAGCAAAAGCCGAAAGCCTCAGTTGGATTGTTTGAAGAAGCTCTTTGGAAGCTTTCTCTCTGCTAAGCCAAGTGTCAAAGCGCGAAAATCAGCACAGCGAAAAGCGATGTCTCCTGTGTGCGGGCCTCTATATATGTGGTCCTCTCAAAGTCCACCAATGGATGTCTCAGCTGGCCAAAGTCACGCCCCTCACACCCGAGGGCTCACAGCAAGATACCCCGTGCCTTCTCACAAGCCAACCTGGACAAAATGTCACATGACAAAATTTAGTCTTCAAAGAAACCAGAAATTTCCACTTCAGAAGGCAGTACTGTGAGTGAGAGCTCGGCTGCTGTGGACAGCCTAACGCCTGTTAACGTTAGTGGAGCAGAAAGAGGGACAGATTGGCATAGCAGAAACATGTTATTTTCTGTACTGCCCACTGATCCTAGAGAGTAGGTCATGATGCAAACAAGTATTATTCATCCAGCTGGCAAATGTCAGTGCATCCCAGACCATACAGCGGAGGCAAGGAGCAGAAAGCATTCACATTGTAGATGCATGCCACTAGACCTTAAGCTTCATTCACTCCTGAAGCTGGTCTTTGTGGTAATTTCCAGAAATGAATACCATGAAAATTGATTTTGTGCAATATTGAAGAGTAATATTTTTCACACACCTTTTAATAACACATGCTGTCACCTGCCCTTTCCTACTAGCTGTGAGCTAAAGCAGGCACTTACTCCAAGGTCTGTGAAAACCTTGCTGATTTATGTTCAGAATCAGGGTCTTTCTTATCCTTATCTCAAGGTATATTTTGCATAACAATATTTTTAAGGAGGTAAAATTTAAAAGATATTTCTCAAATCTAAAAGATGAAATTTAGAGTTTTTGTTTCTCTTTTTTTGTCTTGCTTTTATCTGGTTTCCAGATTCTAAGAATTAATCAATCTCTTCTTTTAGATCCTAGTTTGCTTTCGATTGCTCTGCTAAAGGTCATGACTGAAACCAATTTGAGAAGAAAAGGGTCTATTTCCTCTTAAAACTCCACATTGTTGAGGGAAGTCGGAGCAAGGACTCAGGACAGGAGCCTGAGGCAGGAAGGGAAGCAGAGGCCATGAAGGAAGGATGCTTGCTGTCCATGGCTTGATCAGCCTGTTTTCTTAGACACCCCAGAATCCCTAGTCCAGAGGTGGCATCACCCTCCCCTCAGTGAGCTGAGCTCTCCTGCACCAATCATTAACCAGGACTTAACTACAGCCAGTCCAGTAGAGACCTTTTATCAACTGAAGTTCCTCTTCCAAGATAACCCTACCTTATGTCAAGTTGACCAAAAAAAAAAAAACAAAGACATTTTGTTCCCCTTTTAACATGTTGTGTATGATGTGTGTGCTCACCTGTGTGAGGATACGCACATATCATGGCACATGTAGATACAGATTCAGGGGTCCTTTGGGTCAGGTCTCACCTAACTTGTTTGCATCCTTAGGTCTTGTGGTTTGCCACTGAGTGCACCAGCTAATTGTCCCATGAGCTTCCAGGCATCCTCCTAGAAGCCATCTCTCTGAAGAACCTCCCATCTCTCTGTAGAAGTGCCAAGATCACAGACACACACCGCTGCACCCAGCTGTATGTGGGTTGTAGGCACCTAAACTTGGGTCCTCAAGCATGCACAGAAAGTATTTCACTCACTGAACAAGGCAAAAGAGTTATTTAAAAAGCAAAAACTTCTGTTTTTTTTTTTTCCTTGTTGTTACTGGACAACAAGGCGATTTATAAAATAGTGAAATGGAGTTGGGGATGTGGCTCAGTTGGTTGAACGGACAAAACCCTGGGTACCAAATGGAATCTGTTTTGGTGGCATACATCTGGAATCCCAGAAGTGCCAGCACTGGAGACGTAGATGCAGGAAGTTCAGGTGTTCAAGTTCATCTTTGGCTACAAAACAAGTTTGAGTCCAGTCTGGGATATACCTGTCTATAAAAGGAACTTTTATTCTCCTGGTCCACTTGATGTCTGGGAGGCTTATTGCCTCCTTCTGCTAACATAAGCTGAGTCCTGGAAGCTTCTAGGAGGTACAATCTAACCTAGAATGTTTTTCACCCTCTTAGACTTCCTGCTTAATCAGCTCACCCTTTCTTGTTCTTTCTGAGCTCTGGGCTGGCTGGTGCAGCTCAGCTCACTCTTCTGGCTCACTCTTCTCCCAACTAACTTATTCAATCTGACTTTTCTCTGGGCCTCTGAATTGCACTGCTTGGCCTCCAACTAACTCAAGCACTCTGCTCTAATCTCCTGGCCCCTTCAAAATCATTCAGTGGCTCATTTGGTCTTCACCAGAGCTCTCTCTCTCTCTGAAACCCTATTTTCTATCACTGTCTCGGTAAACTGCTTCTCCTCTTCGCATTGCCCCTTAAATAGCTTCCCTTTCTCCTCTCTCTTCTCGTGAGAGTTGGGCGTATCCCATTCTGTCAAGTCTTTCTCTGATTTGTTACCTTTTCTGCCACTCATTTAGACATCACTTTCAAACTAACTTTACCTTCATTGTTTGGGATTAAAGGCCTGGACCACCACATCTGGATCTAAGCTTTTCTTTTACCTGAAACTTGTTCAATACCGGGCTGGCCTTGAACTCAGATCTGCTTGCCTCTGTCTCCTGGAGTAAAAGCATGTTTGTATTCCAGCCCAATCACACAGACCTAGAAGGCCTTTGGATGTGATCTCTTGCCAGAACAGCCATGTTCTGAAACAAAATTCCTCCCCACCAGACCATTTCTCACAATAAAACAAAGCAGTAAATATAATGAAATCTCTCTTTGGTAAAAATGCACATGGAGGAGCCTTCATGGGAATAACCAGGGAAATCCATCCCAAAGCTGTTCTTCCAAACCCCCATCCCAGGTCTTGGGATTTCTAAGGAGTTTTGTTTACCTATTTGTATTTCTAGTTTCCTTGACACTAATAGGTATTCGGTGAAAAGACAAAAAGTTCCCCACTCTATATTAGTTAATTGCCTTGTTGCAACAAAGTATTGACCAAAGCAATGCAAGGAATGATCTATTTTGGCTCAAAATTAAACGTACAGCCATACAGTAGGAAAGTCACGGCAGCAGGAGTGTGAGGTGGCTTGTCACGTTGTTGTCGTAGTCCACAGGCAGAGAGAATGGCCCTGCCACTCGGCTGGCATCTCATTTTTATTCAGTCTGGAGCACAGCTCTTGGTGTGATGCCCACTTACATTTGTTAAGAATTCAGTGTTTAGGCTTAACACAGTTACGAACTAGGTGAAAAGATCCCTGCAAAAGGAGAACATAAAAGTCTCCTACCTTCCAAGTACTATCTTTCTTCTCAAGTTGGATCTTTAGCAACACTTGAGGGCACTTTTCCTATTTAACTCAAAGAGAAGGGAAAGTCAGCTCTGATCTGGGACCTACCAATGCAGTTAGGTAAATGCCTTAGTGAGAGTTATTATTGCTATGATAAAGCACCACAAACAAAAACAACCTGGGAAGAAAAGTGTTTATTTCAGCTTAGAACACTCCACAGGGGAAGTCGGCATGACCTGAAGACAGGAACCCAAGGCAGGAACTCAAGCAGAGGCCATGGAGGAGTATTGCTCACTGACCTGCTCAGCTCACTGTCTTAGGTACCACTCTGTGAGCTGGTTTTTCCCTCGTCAATCATTAATCAAACAAACAAAATTTCTGTTAGGCTTGCTTGCAGGCCTAACAGCGATCTGATGGACACATTATTCTCAGTTGAGGCTCCTCTTTGCAAGTAGCTCTCCTTGTCAAGTGGACAATAAATTAGACAGCCAGTATGCAAGGTGTAGTCAGCTAGAAACTGCACTAGAAATGGGGGGCAGAATGCATGCTGCTGTGGGGTGAGGCCTAGTGATACCCTGCGCTCATGGCCTCAATAGCACTGTTAAGGCTTGCAACAGGGAGGAAAATCTTCATTCCATACCATTAGCACAGTAGCCATTAGTCACGGGTAGCTTACCAAGGGTCGGAAATGTGGTTAATATAGTTAAACTAAATTTTTGATCTCACATCAATTTTAAGTAGCTACATAGGGTTGGTATTTTGTGTATGTGTACAGGCTCAGGCATTATCAATAAATACCATTTGTCCTGTTTCTAGAAGAGACAAAGCTGAATGCTCAGGAAAAGTGAACAGTATGGGGTGGAGCATAAATGAGTTGTTCCCTGCTCACACTGACTGTGACAGCACTGGGTAATAGGCTGGGGCTGTGGCAGGTTACACTGGCATCAGGCAGCTCACTGGATTTTGAAGCTGCAGTTAATGGCGAGTCATTGTTATTTTTGATTGGTGGCTAATAATAGCTCTTACCTGCGCCAGGCATTATGTTGAAGGCCTTACATGGATTATCTCATTTAGTTTTTCTAGCAACCTCCAGAAAAAAAAGGTGGGGGGGGAAAAAAAAAGGGGGGCTGGTGGTGACTGAAATTATCAAGGAGATCTTGGACAAAGGGGAGGAACAAGTGCAGATTTGTCTGCGCATTGTGGAAGCTGCAGTCAGAGGGAAACAGCTTCAGAGCGGTCAAGTGAAGGTTGTCCATTCTTAGGGCTAAGTCAGGTCCAGTCCAGTCTGAAAGCAGGAAGGAAGAACTAAAGTACGGCGAGGCAAGGACACTCTAGGCAGTAGTAAGACGATGCCAGGCATCCTTGGGCTTGTTTTAGAAAGGACGAAGGCCTCCTTTTCCTTTGGGTGCCGGAGCATTTTCACAAGAAGGATGGTAGCTAGAAAAACTTTTGAGAAGAATGACAAGGTTGCTGGAGCTAAACGGTTTTTATCTTCAAGAAGCAGGAATCAGGGCCATCTGCCGAGAGGGATAAAAGCAAATGGCGAGATGAGGAAGAAGCCCTGATACTAACAGCTGAGGCTCCCAAATATCCAGCACCAGTTATCATTACAGGCCATCGTATACATTATTCCACTAATCTAACCATCCAGGGAGGGCTTTTTCCCTTACTTGCTTCCACATCATAAAAACAGAAGTTGAACTTCAAAAAGATTACCACCTTAACTAATGGAAATAGAGATTGTCCACTATGGTGCTAGAAGTGTTCTAGGTAACAAACAGGCCACAACAAAGTTCAGTTTTACTTAAGTGGTACAAGCAAAACTCCAAACAATTGTTATTTTGGACTTTGGCAAGTGATGTGGGGGAAAAAATATGACGCCGTAAGATACGGTGGATTGATGGAGAAAATTCGGGAAGGCGGAGGTGCCACAATCATGGTGGAGGTGGGAATGCTATGAACAAGCAAGCTGGAACTTCAGAACCAGGAGGGCGGCCTCTCCCAGGCCCAACCACGGCCAGGTGCAGAGGCTGTGAGGCAGGGACTTGGTGAAGAGCTCGTGGATAGAAGCCTGTGCTCAAGGGGACACAGGCCAAGGCCAGAAGCCCGCGGTCAACCAGGGCAAAGAGCAAGGGCCAGGTTGCCCAGCTCGCCAACGCCTGTTCGTGGCCGCCGCCGAGACGCCAGGCACGTGGACACGGCGACAGGGAGGGCCACTGGCGGGCCGAGGGGCGCCGGGGAAGAGTTAGGAGCCACCAGCTTCCACCGGGGAACGACCCCACCCGGGCCCTCCGCCTCAAGGCGGCCGGACCGCCTTCCGTCCCGGGAGGCGGGCCTCTGGGCCGAAACTTTGGTCAAGACGCCATGCGGAGATAACACATATTGCAATAAGGCGAAGTCCTGACGAAGACAGCCCTGTGGATTTCGGTCTCGTTTCCCCAGGCGGCTCCCCGGGAGGAGAAGCTCCGCGCTCCCCGCCGCAGGCCTCCCCCCTCCAACAGCGACCGCATTGGTTTGGCCCCTCACCCAGGATTGGCTGAAGCCTTACGCCTCGGCCAGCGATTGGAGGATGCGCGTCTCGCTCCTAGCGGCCGCGTCCATTGGTCAGTCCTCCGCTTCGAGGCGGAGCGACCGGGGACGGTTTCCACCCTCTTGTTTACCGGCCGCGTAGTTGACGCTCTCGCTAAAGTTCCCAGTCGAGCCTCGAGGGCCAATCGCGCCGCTCGCGCCGCTCGCGCCGCTCGCTCCGCCCGCGCCGCCCCGCTCCCTCGCCGCCTCCCGCGGGGTCCGGCCCACACCTTCCGAACGCCGGCGCCGCCTCCGCCCGCGCTTGCCCGCGGCGCCCCGGCCACCCCGCGCCCAGCCCGCGCGTGGTACGGCCCGCGCCGCCTCCAGTTGACGCTCTCGCTAAAGTTCCCAGTCGACCC
>NW_026596240.1:701082-770860 GCF_907164565.1 Psammomys obesus | reverse complement strand
CGCCGTCGCCGCCCGCGCCGCCCGCCGCCTTGGGGGACGAGGAGCTGCGCGCGGCCTCGGAGGGGCCCGGGCCGGAGCCCCGCGGACCCCCGGGCGCCGGGGAGCCGGGCGCCGCGGTCTCCGGCATGGATCAGTGCGTGACGGTGGAGCGCGAGCTGGAGAAGGTGCTGCACAAGTTCTCGGGCTACGGGCAGCTGTGCGAGCGCGGCCTGGAGGAGCTCATCGACTACACCGGCGGCCTCAAGCACGAGATCCTGCAGAGCCACGGTGAGGCCGGCCGCGGGGTCGGGGCCCTGCGCCGCCGCCGTCCGCCCGCGCCGCCCCGCTCCCTCGCCGCCTCCTCCCGGTCCCCAGGCCGCGGCGACTGTGCCCCTTCGCGCGGACCCCCCCGGAAACGCGGTGGCCTGGGGGGCGGGGAGCGCTCGGCTGCTCACGCCCGGCCGGGGGGCTGGCGCGGTCCTGCGGGCCGCAGGTGGTGCGGGCGGGGAAGAGCGCCGTCCCCGGCCTCCTCGCTCCCGGAGACTTTTTCCTGGTGGCCCTGGGGTTAGAGAGTTGGATGTTCTTAGCTGTGAGTTTCCGCATCAGTCGCCTCCTGCAACTTGAGAGTTGGACTGGGGCGGGCAGACAGCTCTTCTGAGCTCCCGATTCCTACGAAGCCGGCCGGGAAACCGTTCAGCGCTCTGTGGAGACCGGCGCAGCAGTTGTCGAGTTGCTAGTTACTTGCCTTACCTGGTCCAGTGGGTACTTGTTAATAATCCTTTCAGAAGACGGGTTTTCCGTAAAAAGTGTTGAGCCTAGATTTTAGATGCCAGGGCTAACTTGAGAAAGGGTTTCGTGTTTTAAAAATAAGATTAAAGGTCTGGTACTCTGGAGCCACGAAGCTGTCTCTTTCTGATTGAGGGGCAATATAATGGATTCATTCAAGAGGCCGGTCTCTTGTTTGTTTCGGGAGAACAGAAATTAAAGGGATGTTTGCTAGTCGAGGGAGAAATGCCTACGTAGCGGGTGAGATTGAGGTGATGTTAGCCCTGCCTCTCTCCTTTCCTCTACACCTTCTCCCAGACATTTCAGTTGAGGGTGACTGCTCCTTCGTAGGTCAGGAGTCTGACAACTTCTGACAGTTTTCACTTTGGAACTCTGAGAAAGAGCTAAGCTGAAGCCATTATGGTTGAAATATTAATAAGGGGGGGGGGAATTATTTTAACTGTAGCAATCGTTTTTCTATAAATAGACGGAAAACATGTTGATGGCTGCATGTGAAAATATTATTGGACTGAATTGGTGGTGGTGATACAGTTGATCACACGGAAAAAGGTGGGGTGTGAGGAAATCTGGTGAATTTTTTATAAAGCTCAAGGGTTTAATGAAGATAGAGTAAATGTCTTGGGAGTACATTTGACACTAAAACTGGTTGATTTCTATTGTGTGTGGTGTTCTTAGAGTGTCACAGTGTGGCCTGGGCCAGCTTTGAACTTATGGTCCTCCTGTTTTCATCTTTCTAGTGTTGGGATTACCGGTGTGCCACCTCAGTTTTCAGATGCTTTTAAGAGGACAGTGGAGAAGATCGAGGGATTGAGATAAAGATCTTAGGCTCTAAACACAGTCAGGGTAGAGCAGATGGGAAAAGAGCAGAAAGGGAGAGAGAGAGAGATTTCTTAGTCGCTACCTGACTCTTTCATGGACAAACCAGATTATTTCAGGCTAAGGAAAATATAGTGCATACTGAAGTGGGAGGCTATCAATCCAAGGTGGTTATTTAAGTCCTTAAAGACACCATCTTTCCCCAGAGAACATCTTTGTCTTTTCACCAAAAAGGAAGATGCCAGTAGGGAAAGAGAATGAATATAGGGTCTACAATTGGAGAGGTGGAAGGACTGTTTCTTTTTGGAAACCAGATCCAAGATTGAGGGGTTATTTGAGAGAGAAAAGGTGGAAAACAGAGTCCCTTCCAGAAGAGAGAACATAGTAGGAGAGAGATGTGATTTTGAGGTTTGTTTTAGGGAAAATTATAGCCAGTCCCAGATGGGTAAAATGATTGCAAAAATTGCCAACTTTTTAGGTCTCTTTGCTTGGTAGGGGAACTTTTCACAAAACCTATGGTGTGAGGGATAGCAGCCACAGTATACAGTGCTATTGTAACTCATAGTTGTGCTTGTTCTGTTGATTTTTCAGCCTCTTTTGTTTACATTCCTGTGTAACAAATGCCAGTCCTCAATGGCATCTCTTAATTTCCTTTAATAAGTTAATAGGATTAAGTGATGAAAGGTAGTTAAAAACATGAAAGAAATACATACAAATAGGTCTGGTTTCTAAGGTAGTCTGTTTTGTTTCTTTTGGTATTCTTTTGAGTGAAGATAAACATGCTTTGGATTTGGTTATGGGCTCTGACCCCTGCAGGGATTTCTCTGTGTAGCCTTGGCTGTCCTGGACTTGCTGTGTAGACTAAGCTGGGCGCAAACTCACAGAGATCTGCCTGCCTCTGCCTACCCTGAGTGCTGAGTATTACAGACATGCACCACTGGACAGGGGTGGCTATGGGCTTCTTGAAGCAGTTAATTTTTAAATTAAAGTTTCATACAGGTGGTGGGCAGTGGACACATTGAATCTTTAAGTATGTGCCTTTCAAAGTTACACCTGAAAGCAGGTTCCCTTCCTCTTTTAAGGCTATTGTGATCTGCAAGAGGCTCCGAATTGGGGTCTTCTGTCAGGCTTCTCTGGATCTCATGCTCCAAGCTTATGCCTGGTAGGTAGTATTCCTGAGAGAAGAGAATGAGTAAAGTAGAACCTTGAGGACTGTAAACACCCTGCCAGATTGGATCATTGTATCATTGGAAGGCGACTTCCTGTTTCAGAAGCATCTTTTACCAGTATTGGGAGATTAGTCCAACTTTAAAGACATAATTTCTTAGGTTTACTTTGAGTCTGTAGTGGCATGTCTGAGGCAGAAGGGATAGCAGACAACTATAATGAGTATGGTTAGAAAATTTGTGTTGGAAACTGGTTGTACTTAAATGGAATTAGTAAACTCTTTGACAGGTTGTAGATACCACCCTGGGGGACTGCTCTGGAATTAGTCCTGCTGTGAGCTCAAAATTGCCGCTCTGCAACCTAAAAATTGATTCATGTAAAATTTTTCTATTAGCTATCTCTTTAAAAATTTTATTTTTAGATTTATTTATTATATATACAGTATATGTGTTCTGCCTGCATACATGCCTGCACACCAGAAGATGGCACCAAATTGCATTATAGATGGTCGTGAGTCACCATGTGGTTGCTAGGAATTTAACTCAGGACCTTTGGAAGAGCAGCCAGGTACCCTTAACCTCTGAGCCATCTCTCCAGCCCACTATCTCTTTTTAAAATGTAATTTTCTTAATGCATATACTTAAGGAGAATGAGGTGGTTTTGGGATAGTCACATCCTTAGTTCATCAGCTTGGAAAAGGTGTGGGAACAATTGTTATTCTTTTCTTTGTTTTTTAATGTCCCACTACTGCTAGAAGAATAATATTGGATTATAATTGTGAGAAGGAAATGCAGGCTTTGAGTTTGGGTGGATCTAGGGCAGCTAAGGTGGGTAATAGGAGTTTGAAGGGTCAGTAGAGGCTAGAGAGCTTAGGGAAATCTGGCAGAACTGGGCCATTCATTTTCATGAAGCCTATGCCAGAGACTTCTCTTTGTTGCCTTGGATAGGGCACAAAGGCAGGAGGATGGGCCCCAGTGGGGTGCCCAAGGTGAAAGGGATAGACATGGTTATTCATGGCAAATGGAAAACAAGGACCTGTATGCTTGGCTGGGAAAGTGAAACCACTTTTTAACCTTCTTTGTCAGAAGTTCAAGAATTGTATTGAGGTCTGCTGCTTAGCCTGAATGTTTTTGATTGAAGTTCACTTTCATCAAATCCTCACCTAAAGGGAGAGGTGCACACTCCTGTATTTAGCTGTGTCCACCTTTCAGTGGAAGTTGTCTCAGAAGGGAGAAACTGGCCCCAGCATAATATCATTGTTGATGCTGGTTGGGGATCTTTTCCAGGATGCCCATGGGTGATGCTGATGTGGGTGTGCTTTACTCAGTTTGTACGTGGACTTGTGGGTTTACTTAAGTAGATTTAGCCTTCGTTCCAGACACTGGTGCTGGTGAGGTCATAGACTGGATATTGGGTGTAATAAAAGCACACCTTGCCTTTACTGATCTGGCTTGTGATAATTCTGCTTCTCCTCCCCACCCTTTTTACCATTTTCCTAGTGGGAATTACATTTTTGTTGTTGTTAGCATTTTGTGATGGAATGAAGAGCAAAAATGAGGCTGACAGCCAGACTCAGTGGCACAGTGCTGTGGAGCCCTCAGGAGGCAGAGGCAGGCTGATAGCTGTGAGTTCCAGGCTAGCCTGCTCTACAAAGAAAGTTCAGGACAGCCAAGGTTACACAGAGAAACTCTGTCTCGAAAAAAAAAAACAACAAACAAAAGACTGAAACAATTTTGTAACAGTTTCACAATTGCCTAAAATATATTTGGGGAAATTATACTTGGAAGAGTTAAGGGTGAGGCATATTATTTTTCGGTTGTTTTTATACTATTACCAAAAGGAATCTGGCTGTACTGAGAATCAAAGCCAGGACCTTATGACTGCTAGGCAGGCTCTTGACCACTGAGCTATGTTATATATCCCAGCACTTAAAAGGATTGCTCGTGCTTTTTCAAATCTTAATTTTATTTGTTTGAGTAGATAATAGATGCAGAGTGTTTGAACCCAAAATAAAGTAGGCTCCCTGGGAACATGCTTCCCACTGTTCTTGTTGCAGCACCTTGTTGTCTAACTGAAGTCAAAGGTGCTAGTTTTCAGACAACTTAAAAAGATGGCTTGCCCAGCTCTTCAGAGAATGGGGGCAGTAGGGTAATGTGTCAGTTTTTAAAATAGCATTGGCTGTGTAGCTACACTTACTATAATCATGTTTTGTGAGTTGATTAAAGACACTATTGTGTTTGGAGTGATAACACATAAAAAAATCTTACGCAACTTTTTGCATTTACTTATTTATTTGGGGTGTGTGAGTGTATGTGTGTGTGTAGGTGTGGGAGAATGTCACAGAACACAGGTGACAGAGGACAACTTGGACAACTTAGGTCATCAGGCTTGGCAGCAAGCCTTTAGTTGAGCCTTCTTGCTGGCCCATATATTATTAGCATCTTAAAACTAGTGTCAGTGTGTGTACTTGTAATTGTAAAGCTTAAACTATGACTCCAATATGATGTTAATATTAATAGTGAGTCAAAGTTTTGTCACTAGTGACAAAGCTTTTCCTTATTTTTTTAAGTTTGAGTGTGTAGTTAGGCAAGTGAATAGAAAAAAATTATGGATGTGACATTTTAAACTCACATTCAGACCACCATCGTCTAAATGTATACTATTTAGGTCTAATATACTATTGTATTAGTAGACGGAAACCAGGGGTTGGAGATTGAATGTGAATAAGCTTTCATTTTAGGAACTGATTTGTGTGAATTGTAAATACGTACTGAAAAGTATGTGTATTTGTATGTAGACGTGTTATGTGCTAAGTCAGACCTGCCTGTGTCAAGTATAAATTACAGGTAAAAGTAATCAGTTAGGGCCTGGTAGATCCTATAACCAGACTCCATTTGTTGAAGTTGTGCTAAGTATTAGTACGATACTCTTGAGAGAAGAATGACTTTTGAGCTTTGAATTGAGTGGTGTGGTCTGCTCTTACACTTAGTGTGGAGAGTAGCATGTGAGTGGGTCATAAATAAAAGTTTGGGTGGAGAGTTGTGCCATTGTTGAAGCACAGTAAAAGCAGAATAGATGCCCTTACAAGCTGCTTGTATTTTAAGTAGGAAAACAAAAGGTCAGTGTGTTTCCAGTTGGGCTTAGAAGTGGATTTAACTTTGGCTAGCCATTCCTGTCTAGGCTTATGGAGTAAACAATTCTTCATTATTTAGAATGCTAGTCACTTAGAATTGTGTTATCCAGTATTTTATGTGTTTCAGATTAGCATAACAATCTTAAAGTAAATTTTTTTTCTTTTTTAAAAATTTTATTTTATTTTTATTAATTACAGTTTATTCACTTTATATCCCAGCTGTAGCACCCTTCCCTAACCCCTCCCAATCCCACTTCCCTCTTCTCCTATGCCCCTCCCCAAGTCCAATGATAGGGGAGGTCCTCCTTCCCTTCCATCTGACCCTAGTCTATCAGGTCTCATCAGGACTGGCTTCATTGTCTTTCTCTGTGGACCGGTAAGGCTCTTCTGCCCTCAGGTGGAGGTGATCTAAGAGCAAGCCTATGAGTTCATGTCAGAGACGGTCCCTGTTCCTATTATTGGGGAACCCTTAAAGTGAAATTTTTTGACCTCGGACTAAATAGGCTCCAGTTAAGCAAGGCTGGCTCCTAAGACACAAAAGATGCCATCAGGATGTCTTGTCATCTGTTATTTATGCTTTCCATGATTACTTGAATTTTCAGACACATTTTCCCCACATAAAGTTGAAGATGGCTGATCACACTCAAAAGACAGGAACATGGCCAGCAAAATTTCCCAGTATTACTTTCTTGTTTTGTGTCCTTTCTTCTTAATCAGTAACTGGAGTGGAGTCTGTGGTCCTGGTCACCTTGAGCTCTGTTCATCCTGCCTGGGTCAGGAGACAGGTAGCCCTGTGTGTCCCCGTTCTTCAGAAGAAGAGCTCAGGAAAGGCAAATTGCCCGTATCGTACATTGATGAAAATGGAAGAACTGGATTAAATCAACTGTAGTGTTCCCTGAAACGTGTTGGTGACTACCGCAACGTTTACTGCCCGGTGTTAGCCTTGTGTCATATGCATTCATATCATTCAGAATACTGAGCTGTTAAAATGACCTTGTCTATAGGTTTCAGTTCATGCACCTTTAGGGACTTGTTTAACTTACTTTGATGCTTGACATAGATTAAAACCATTTCTAAGATTATTTTATCTCTTAGGTGTCTTTTTAATTCTGGATAGTAACACAGGTCAGGGGGTATCCCAGAAATACACAGAAATAGCTTGTCTTCTAAGTATCTGTGAATGTGGTATGTAGGTAGGGAGATGAGACTGGAATGAATCTTAACAAAAACAGTGCTTTGTAATTCAAGACCCTCCATATAGACCATGAGCTGATGAATGGTAGAAAAAGGAGTCATTTAGGACAGGGTTCTTCCTACTTTTCTTTTAATAACAGGTGGAAATGTGGCAAGTGGGAAGATGAGATGGAGAACCTCAAGAGGGGATTAAGAACAAAGGTGCAGAAAAGGGAGTGGGTGAAGCAATGGATAAAAACACTAAAACTAAATTGGAAACATTGTATTAAGCTGTGGACACCAGGGAAAGAGAGAAACAGGAAAGACACATTGAGTTTTTAGGTGACGTTTCAGTAAGGATGGGGCAGGGTCGTGGTTGGGGCTGCCCATAGTACTCAGCTTGAGGTTGGATGTGCTGACATGGGCCTGTCTGTGGGTAGTAGTGGTGGAAATGGAAGGAGGGTGTTTGAGAGTGGCCAGGACTTGTTCAAGGATGGCATCTGGTAGAGTGGGGGAAAGGTTGGAAAAAAAAAAAAAATCAAAGGTTAATCCAAAGTTTTAAGCCTGAAATAGGTAATTATGGGACCAAGAAAAAAAGAAAAAGCTTGAAAGAGTGGGAGGAGAAACCTGAGATTGATTTTTTTTTTTTTAAATTATGAAATCCAGATCTAAAAGTTCTAGTGGGTTTAATCATTTATTTTTGAGATATTTAGAGATTAAGTATCTGTATCTTGAAACTGGGGTCTTTAAAAATAGGAAGCATCTAGAAGACATTTAAACACGTGTGCCTGCATGTCTTTACTCTGTGGTTCTTGTCATATGTCTTGTCTCCCACACCCACCCTTGACAGTGTTTTGGTCAGTTCTCTGCTCCAAGAACACTGTTGAGTTTGTACCTTGTATTTGAACCTTTAAATACAAGCTTCATTAAATTTCCTGCCTAGTTTCAATCCACTAGACTTGGGGTCTGATGTTGCGGTCTTTAATAACACCCCTGGCTCGGAATGCCTGTCTGAGTTCACTGCCTTGCTCTAAAAGGTCCCTGGCTCGGAATGCCTATTTGAGTTCACTGCCTTGCTCTAAAAGGCCAGGCAGGGCTGGAGCACCAGAATGCTTTCTTTACAGAGTTGCTAATCTTGAGTACAACCCTAAAAGTTTTGTTTCCAGTGTAATCTGGAAAAAAGATGAATGAGTCTGCCCCTTCCTCTGGGTTAGGTCTGGAAACTTACTATTGAATGGCTGTAGCCCAGCTAGGCCTTAAGGGTGCTCTCAAGAATGTTCTCCTTGCCACATTTAGGTTACCAATGCTATGAAATAGTCATTTGTTATTTTTAACATCAGGCTTAGCTTTTCAAGTTTCTATCAATAGTTTGCAAGAAGGGCCATGTTCACTTTAACAGGTAACTTTTTAAATCCTAATGTCTTTCCTCTGTTTTTGTTCACGTCCTAAAGTTCTTAATCTCTTTAGAAACTAGTAAGATGAGGGAACACTGCTGGCCAAGGCTTTGACACTCAAATGTTAGTTGAACCTAAATTTCATCATTGTCCCCCTTGCTTTTGACATTTTTGGGGTTTTGGTTTTATTTTAGTTTTAAATACTGAGACTGTAACCTGGGAATTATGTTACACACCTTTAGCCCCAGCTAAACTCACCCAGGGTGAGTTCAAGGCCACCCTTATTTACATAGTGAGTTCTAGGACAGCCAGAGTTACATAGTGAGACCCTGTCTCAAAAAAACAAAAACACAAGGTTTCAAAGAAAAAATATTCTAAAAGACTGGGATACCATAAAAACATCCCCCTCCAGTTTCCTGAATGATACCCAATATTCTTTTGACTTGTTTGAATTCACACTGTAAACGTTCATCCATCCATCCGTAGACAGTCTCATGTTCTAGACTGGACTGGAACTTGCTAGGTGGTTTAGAATGACCTTTAACTTAATGACTGTCCTTCACTACCTAACCTCCATTCCAATGCTAGGACCATGAGTGGATGCATCTCCCACCCCATGAACCTAAGACTTTGTGTATGTTAGACAAGTACTCCTTACTTGTGCAGTTTTTGATTTGTTTTGTTCTAATTTTTAGAACCTATTTTTTTCTGAATTCTGGAATGCAAATTTATGTGTGAGTTTTCATTTAGGTGTAGTTAGGTTTATGTTTTCTAAATGTAATTTCTTTCTCTGCATCATAATTTTTTCCTAATTTGTTTTATATTTAATTCTATCAAGATCTCTGTCCATTTTGTTAAAGTGCAAATAACTTAGAAGAGTTCAAATGTATAAGCTATAGTATGCCTCTAACATATTCATAAAAATATAAAAATAGGGTCTGTGATTTTTAGAAAATCTACAGTTTATTTTCACCAAAATATTTTTGTCTTAGGCGGTAGATTTTAGACTTTTTGAAAGTCTGAGTCATAATTTTCTTGGGTATTAGCAGTATGTTTTTTGCCGCTCAGGTTTTGTGTTCTCTGTCTCCTATGACTACTGGGCGCCTGTGCTCTATGGGACAGTAACGCCTTTTCGCTCCCTTTATGGACCTAACTGGAACTGTGTTAGCTGGTGAGCAAATGTTCATCCTCCTGCATTTGGATGCCGCTTTCTGCGCTGTGCTTCTAGCAGCGCTTTATTTTGTTAGCAGTACGTGCTCTGTGCAGTTGTTAGCCTCGCCCCACTGCCTAGGAAAATAAGCCTCAGACAAACTTAAGAGTTTAAACACTGGGGAGGAATTTAGTTGTCAATTTTACTATCTTTGACTTGATTGAACTTAGGTGGGTTAAAATGTGAGCGAATATTACCACAGTTGGCCACATGGGTTTCTTAGCTTGTGATGAGTAAGGAGAAATACAGAACAAGTAAATGCTAAAATACTAAATACTTAGAAAATACAAAAAATGCATTGGTAGTTTATCAAAACCAGGCTATAACTAGAAATTTTATAATTAGCTTTCTGAGGTATCTTTTTAAGATATTTACTATGTTCAGATATTAGGTTGTACTTTTTAAAAGAAAATTTAATTTCGTGCATGTGTGTGTGTGTGTGTGTGCGTGTGTGTGTTGAGGTAAGGACAACTTTATGGAGTCATTTCTTTCCCACCTTTATGTCAATTCCAGGGATCAAAGTCATCAGGCTTGGCAACAAGCACTTTACAAACTGAGCTATTTCACCAACCTGGGATGTACTTTGATAAACAGAAATTGAGATGAGTGACTCTCTTTAACACAACTTGGGATATTTTTATTTTAGAAATGAAGACACTAACTCAAAAGTGACTTATGTCGGAATACATTCCCACTGCTTGATGGTAGCAGGTGTTTGAGAGAGGAGGACTTGCTGTGCACACATAGGTTAATAGTTCTAGGAGATAGAGGGAGGAAAGAAGGGGCGTGCACTCATGCATGTGAAGATTCTGTGGGTTTTCTTGGTGATTTCACTGGGAAAGGGAGACTGTACTATTATTTTTGGGCTTATGTTGGCATTTGGAAAATGTGGGCCACAGTGCTGTTATGTAGGAGACAGTGAACAAGAAGCCAGGGGATCTGCAGACTGCTGTTTGTGAACCTGCTGGCAGCGTTAGAGTATGTTGGTAATACCACACAGTTTCTTATGCTGGACTTGAAATTGAGATTTATGCAGCATTATTATTTTTGTATTCATTCTTTAAAGGACTATTGAGCATAGAGGTGTTAGGATGCACACTTTATAATCCTAGTTCTTGGAGATGGAATCGGGAGGAATGTGAGTTTGGGGCCAGTATGGGCTATAAAACAAGACCCTGTCTCAAAAAGCAAAACAAAAAAACTTCCACGACCAACAAAACAAGTTATTGAATGCCAGTTAAATACCAGTCATCATGGTTAAATGTTAGAGATTAGATACCATGCTTTCTATCTTCAGTTAACTTCAAGAGAATGGTAGATGGGTGTTTACAACAAAGTGTATAGCCTTGATTAGGAAACACAGGATAATGATGAAACAGACATTTTTCTAACAGTTTCTGTGAAACTAGCGGACATAAATCCTGAAATGGAAGGCCACAGCTAGACTTGGACTCTTAGCTAGGCATCACAAAAATGATGTCAGCTCAGTTAGGTCTAGTTTAGTTGGTGAATGTCTGGTTTCTGAGGAGACACTGACTTAAATTTCTGAAAATATACCTAAAATCTATTTCTGAAATAAAAGGTGCTAGCCAGGTGAGGTAGCAGGACTTGGGAAATTGAGGCAGAAGGGTCACTGAGTTCATGTGAGGCCAGCCTGTTCTGCAGTGAGATCTTTTCTAAAAACTACTACTGCAATGACAGTGACAATAATAATACAAATATTACTTCTTTTTAAAGGTGTTATTCTGTTACATTTAAGGGGCTTTAAGACCTCCTCCATCCCAATCCTGGAGATTCTGTATGCTAGACGAGTGCCCTATCACTGAGCTACATTCCTGCAAAAATGATTTTTAACTCATCCATTTTGTGTGTGATGGTTGTTTGCTTGGTTTAATGTACTAATTGATGCTCATGCTTATTCATTTAAGTCATATTATACATGACCTTATAATGCACTTGTCACTATAGATGCTAGCAATGCCTCCGTAGGTGCCGTTGCATGCATGTGGGGCCCAGGGCATCCATCGTATTGCAAGGCAGTGAACATAGTACTTCACCCAGGGTGACAGGTGACCAACATGGACAAGTATTATGGTGAAAATACTGTCTTAATATTCCCTTTTATATCTAGGAAGTAAATCTAACTAAATTTCTTTCACAGGAAGGTTCTAGAAGCAGCTTATGTTTCCATGGAAAGATCAAAAAGAACATTAAGACTCCCATTAGATCCTAGAAGTTTGATCTTGTCTCAGCCAGTCTGGTCATTTTAGTGACTTTCAGGCCTGCTTGTACCTTTGGCTGCTTTCCACTGAATCCATTTGAAAGTGCATTAGTGGAACCTCTCTGAACAGGGCTTTCCTTTAGGTTATCCCATAATACTTTCTTGAGCTTCCAGATAGGCAGGCATTGTTGGATTGTAGGAACGTGTTCTGAGAAATGTTGTAAAGGAGTTTCATTGTGGTCTGCACATTGTCATGTACTTATAGATGGCCCAGCCCCTTGTGTATCATCACCTAGGTGGCTCGTTGCTATTGAACCATCTTCATGTTAGTGCATGATGTCTCAGGTCTCAGGCTGAGCTTGGAGCTCAGTGATTCAGTTACACTGTCTGGCCAGCAACCACCAGGGATCCTTCAGTCACTGCCTCTGCCCTGGGGCCACACACCTGTGATCCCAGCACTTTAGGAGGCAGAGCCAGGCGGGTCTCTGTGAGTTCGAGGCTAGCCTGGTCTACAGAGTGAGTCCAGGATAGTCAAGGCTACACAGAGAGAAATGCTGTCTCAAAAAACAAACAAACAAACAAACAAACAAACAAAAACCCAATACAACGAAAGAGTCATTTGTATGCCATAGTTGTACCAACTTGTCTCTAGTTCTGACTCTGACCTTGACCTCTAGGTCTGCATACCAGCTGTCTGCATGTGTGTGCATTGGACAGCAGCTACAGCTTAACAAGTACCAGCTTAGCTTATGTCTCTCCTGGCACTCGGACATGTGCTCTTCTTTGTTTCATCTTACTTGTAGGCAATACCATCTTTGTACCTGGCTCAGTTTAAAACCTCGGAGACAGCTGAGGCTTTCCCTTCCTTCTGACCAGTCAGAAAGTACCAGATCAAGCCCTGGCCAGCTGTCAATTGGGTTGTTGCCATAGCTCCCAGCTTACCGTCCTGAGTCTGTTCTTGCACTCTTCTTATCAATCAGAGTGGTCACACTAAAATGTTTACCTTCTCTGCTTAAAACCTGGCAGTGGCTCATTCTTTCTGTTACTCGTAGTAAAAGTCAGTCTTTACAGCACAAAGAGAACCTACGAAAAGCGGGAGCCCATTGTCTCTTGGACCTGTTTCCTGCTATTTCCCTAGCCAGAAGTCACCATTAGACACACTAGCCTGTTCACTCTTCTGTCAGTATTCTAGGTATGTGTATTCTGTGTGAGGCTGCCTAGGTTGGCCCAAAGCCATGAACTCCTGCCTTAGCCTACCTATGTGCTAAGGTTATAGGCATTATCTACCATGCAGCTGCAATGGGGCTTTTGTTGTTGCCTATTGGAATGCTTCCTCTCCTCCAGAGGTAGCCAGTTATTTCATTTACTCAAATCTGCCATGTCCATTTATTGTGATTTTTGTTTTTTGTGGTTGATTTATCCCACACACCTGTCTCTTATCCAACCCCCCCCCACCAAGCAGTGATCTTTTGTCATACTGTCTCATTTGCTTTATTATGTCATTGTGTCTTGCACCAGAAGGTAAGTTGTAGGGCAAGGAGTTTTGATTGTCATTTTCACTGCTTTCTTACTGTCCCATAGTAGATTCTATTAGACATGAATATTGATACTAGTTGGTATAGTTCACAGTGTGTGGTACTGATATTGGGGAAATAGTTTGTTTCATAGTAAAAGTTTAATTTTTTTAAATAAATTCAGTTATTTCTTAGTGTTGAAAAATGACAACTCTGACTCTGACCATTGACTTCAAAAAAGTTATTGATTTTTCTTGTCTTTGTGGAGTTTGCTTTAGTGAGACTAATATTTCTTTTTTTTTTTTTTTTTAATAGGTCAAGATGCTGAATTATCAGGGACACTTTCACTTGTTTTGACACAGTGCTGCAAAAGAATAAAGGACACTGTCCAGAAGTTGGCCTCTGACCACAAAGACATCCATAGCAGTGTTTCTCGAGTTGGAAAAGCCATTGATAAGGTATGGAATTGAATAAATTGTTTTTGTTTTTAAAGTTCATTTTAGTTACTTGTTATATGTTTGTGTGTATGTATATGTATGCAAATGGAGGTCAGAAGACAACTTGAGAGTCTGTTTTCATTTTCTACTGTGTGGGTCCCTGGCTGCTTCAAACTCAGGTCATCAAGATTGGCAGAAAATACTTTTATCTAATGACCCACTCACTAGCCACAGAGGAACTGTTTTGTGTTTCTAACATTCTTCCTTTACCAGAATTTTGATACCCTTTGCTTTTTCAACTTAGTTTATGCCATTCCTTTCTTCTTTGCTTCTGATAACTTCTGCAGGTCGTGTTTACTTTGTTATCCTTGTTGAAAGTTCCCTATTGCTGTTGTTTGAGAAACAGAAATAAAAATAAACCAATAAAATTCTTTCTTTTATAGCTTTACTGTTCCATTTGCTTATAGGGCTAGAGTCCTGATGAATAAAGTTGCAGAAGAATTGTAAGCCACTGTGTGGGAGTTGTTTATAGGAGTAAGCTTTGCTGCTTCCTACATGAGTCCCTGGGTATGACCCTGTCTCTGTTGTGGGATGATTAGAATAACACACTTGTATCTGTCCCTCCCACCGCACCCTAACTCTTGTCTTTCTGTAGGCAGGTTAGTTGCTGCTGCTGCTTTTTTTTTTTTTTTTTTTTTTTTTTAAGTGTTCTCTTCTATTCAAGATTTGGTGGCTAAGGAGCCAGGTGAGCTACTTTTGTTTGGTGATTCTTTTTTTCTTGTGACATTTCTTGAATAAGCCCTCCTTGTCAACATCCTTAGTTGACTCATAAGCAGTTTCCGTTTTTAGCACTGAAGCTGTTTTACCCATGGTCTTCACAGTCGAGAGGAACTGCCCAAGGTTTCTGGTGTCTCCGACTGCTCCACCTGTTAGGGAGAGTGTGACTGGCCATGGCCATTTCTGTTTATATGTTGTAAACTTTTGAAAGAGGAGGCAGAATTTTTGTGGCAATCTCCTTATAACAAACATACCTACTGAACATGCATGCCGGAGTCACTTAACATCTGTGTAGTGATGGCAGCATAACAGAGTCTTCTGTAATCTGGAGAGTGTGTCCAAGAAACCATAAGCAATCCCACTGTCAGAAATTAACTTTTAGAGGTGCTGCTGAGATGTCTCCGAGGTTAAGAGCACTGGCTGTTCTTCCAGAGGTTTCAGAGTTCAGTTCTCAGCAACCATATGGTGGCTCACCACCATCTGTAAAAGGATCGGATATCCTTTTCTGGCATGTAGGTGTACATGCAGACAGCACTCATCCATTTAAAAACATCAATAAACTATAAAAAAAAAAAAAAAGAAATTACCCTGTAGAGTAAAAGAATTAAAAGGCTAGGCTTAGTGGTGCCTAAGACAGGACAGCTTCTAAAGAAACACATTTGCTGGTAGATGTGGTACACAGGGTTGCAAGTGGTAGGAACTCTGGAGAATGTGTGACTTGGAAAGGTTTAGCAGCCCATTGGGTCTTGGATTAGTGATGGCAGTCACCAGCACAGGCTGGGCATGCTCTGAAAAACCTTTGAAGCTTAAAGCCTGTTTGGTAACTTGATATGGGTGAACATAGCTGTGGTAGTAGGCTTGTCATCACACCGTCAGGGTTGTGGCTCTAGAAGTTGTCAGCCGGTAGCCGAAGTGGTTGTTTTGATGTGTGTGGAGTGGTGGGTTTTTGAGAGACAGCCTTAGGTCACCTATGGGTGAGGAACCATTGTGTTTGCTTAAGAGGCTTCAGGTCTTTATGGACAAGAGCATACATGTGTTTCTGACAGCTCAGACAGAGTCCTGGAAGTTCCTGAGGGTGTCTGCTGGGTCATTGCGCCTGCTATTCCCTTTAGCTAGTACCGGGCAGGCATCATATGGGCAGTAGACCCGAGTGTCATGAAAGTGAGAAGAGCTAATGTCCAAGATGGCAGTCTTAGCTGGGACAAGAATCCAGTGCTTGGATTCAATGGGGATGGTCTCAGCAGTCACCTCAAGGTTTGTATGTGTGCCACCATGGCAGGATACTGTATTTCCAGCTAACTACCTTCTTTCTGTTGTCCTACCATAATTATTGTCAGAATTCTCTTTTGCTCTTAGGCCCTTTTCCTACATGTGACTTGCTGTGTGAGGCTTCCTCCAGATGAAGTAGGTTTTTACAAACATCATTAAGGGCTGTCAAATACTTTGATGAGTCTTTGAGCATAGTAGTAAGATGTACGTGGTGCTAAAAATAGAGTATCTGTTTGAGAATGGTTGACTATTTGTAGTTAATAATTTATATTATGACTTGGGTTGGGATAGGATATTTGAAACATGCTTCTTATCAAGATTTTTTTTTTTATGTACTTGGAAGTTATAAGGACTTGAAGTGACTACAATGCTGAAAGAAAAAGAATCGTTTATTTATTTAATGAAATTTGTTTATGTTTTTAGGAAAGTAGTTTGGGTTCTAGTTACAAAGATTCTTTTCGTCCAGCATAGGAAACTACAGCAGTTCCTGACTGCTCTAACTACTTGCTATAGCTCTGAGCCATGGAAAAAGGCTTAGGTGGTAGGGCTCAATTTTCAGTCATCTTTCAGCACATACTCCCTGTATTTTTGGCATCCACTATGTTGCCTGGAGAGGAAGTTGTTTTCCGAGTGGATGTTCCTAGATGTTGTGAAGAGGCTTTATGCATATATAAGGAATCTGTCTAAGCTGTTATTACATAAGACTCCGCTGGCTTGTTAAGTCCTACACACTTAACTTGAAGTTTGCAAATGTATGCAAGCTCTGGGAAGCTTGCTGTAAAAGTGGCGTACATTCAGGTTTTGGTGGTGAGTAAATATGATAAAGATGAAACCTTTGTGGTCCAAAATTGGGAATATCAAGTCAAGCTGACCTGAGCAATAGACTGGAATGCTGTCTGGCTGCCTGTGAGTGCCATTTTATGGACACATACTCATCCCTTTGCAAGGTGACAGGGAACAGTTGGCTCCTTAGGAGCAGGCTACATCTGTTATTGCTTTAAAAGGCAACTAACAGTGAGCAGTTCTAAGTAAAAATTAGACTGTTAACCCCCATGAACAGGAATGAGTATGTAATTTTTACAGATTCAAAACATAGTGTCTTGGAACGACATAGAGGAAAATAAATTATGGCCTTTCATAAAGGGAAAATGAACGTTTAAAGGACCAGCCAGGCAAACATTATCTACTAAGTGTGTATTTTGTATGTTTGTATAAACAAGACCTGGGACATTGTAGTTTGCGATGGAGCCTTCAGGTTAATCTTTGATTCCTTTCTCAGACGACTTGGGATGGGAGCTAAAGTCACAGACAATGCCAGTTGAGGTTAAAATCCTTTCTTCCAAAAGCCTGTGTCACTTGTAGTGAGTATTTCTGTATGCTTAGGATATTTTGTTTGACAAGTTGGTAGGGGTGAGAAATTTTAGTGTATCTTTAAAGCCTTAAGTGGTAATTTTATTACTTTCAGTGTTTTAAGGGTTTGTTTTTCTTTTTAGTATTCTTTTTTTCCCTGAAAATGTAAGCAGAAAAGAAGTTTGTATTATCAAAGGAATTTTCTAGCTGTTTATTATTGTGACTATAAAACATTGAAGTTTTTACTTTAATGTGTTGGCTATTAAAGTGTTTTAGCCCTGGATTCTGTGATTGTTGTTTTGTTTTTAATTTAATTCACTCATTTTTTAGAAAAACCAAATGGTATGTTAGGCTGTTTTTTATTTTCTACCTCCTACTTTGTGAAAATTCTGTTTAGGGTTATATGAGGGGGTGAAGGAGGGCTAAAATGAATAATACTGAGATTTTAAGCCTCTAAAATGATGTGTGTTATAGGCAAGAGCTAAAAGTAGTACATGTTACTTATATGCCAGGGATCCTAACTAGTCTTGTAAAAACTACTAGGTTTCCTTTTCTTATTTTTTTTTTATAAAGATTTTATGTGTCTGAGTGTTGTATCTGTATGTTCACCTGCATGCCAGAAGAGAGCACCAGCACCAGATTATTGTAGATGGTTGTGAGCTATTATGTGGTTGCTGGGAATTGAACTCAGGACCTCTGGAAGAGCAGATGGTGCTTTTAACCTCTAAGCCATCTCCAGCCCCCTAGGTTTTCTTAACACATAAAATAATAGAAAAAATTCAAAGGCAAATAAAGTGTTCATGGAACACTTGGATAACGGAAAAATTGTACTTTTAGCTAATCTAAGGTTTGCAGAGTTAGTATCTTAAATATGACTTGGAAGAAGAAAGTGATTAAGTGAGATTTTCTGTTAGGATAGATAACAAAAGAGCAACACATTAAATATTGAAGGACTGGCTTTGTTACGGTAAGCTCTCTTGAGACTAAGGAAAGATGAGGTTGGTAAAGAATTAGGGATTATGAATTCCATCTTGAATTTTATCCAACAGGTGACCAAAAGGAAACAAATAAGGTGGTGAAAACAGGGGAGAATTAGCTTGATGTATAGAATGAAAATACAGAGTTGTCAGGGATGGGGCCATAGCTGTCACTAGTGTAGAATATATTTCTGATACTAAGTTGAGTGCTTTATATGCATTTTGTGTCCCATGATGCTAGTATGTTATTTTCATTGACTTCTGAGGAGACTGAGGCTAAGAGATGTTAAACAGCATACCCTGCCTATACAGCCTGGAGGGCAGACCAAGGTTATGGAAAATGTTTTAACTGAGAATTTGTTTAAATGTTATGTGAAAATCAGTGAGGTGGGGCTGGAGAATTGGCTCAGAGGGTAAGAGCAGAGGCTGCTCTTCCAGAGGTCCTGAGTTCAATTCCCAGCAACCACATGGTAGCTCATAACCATCTATAATGAGATCTGGTGCCCTCTTCTGGCATGCAGGTGTACTTTGCCAGCAGAACATTGTATACATAATTAAGAAAGAGAGACAGAAAGAAGGAAGGAAGGAAAGAGGAAAAAGGAAAGAAAGAGCAAACACCAGTGAGGTATGGCAGTGAGTTCAGTATATTGGGGTGAAATGATAGTTAAAAAGTTTAACTGTGTTGCCCAGACTGGTTTTCTGTCACTAGGTGGAGCAGCTAACATTGGGGAAGGCAAATGCTGATGCTCTTAGAGGATGACAATATAAAACATGAAATAGGTGATATTTTTAAATAGTTAAGGTAATCAGATGGAACTGCCTTTTATGTCAGTATTCAAGAATAGCTTAAAAGTAACAACAGTTAGATCTTGTGCTTAGGGAAAAGCAGTGGTAGAGATGAGTGGGTGACCTGAATATAGACTTAACTTTAAATTAGCTCTAGTTCCTGATGAATACATCTTTCTGTGGTAGAGAAGTGTTATTTAAGAAGAGAAACAAGGAAACTAAGACGACTAGATAATTGTCTCTTATTAAGAATAAAAAGCTAAATTGAATTCTGAAGTACAGATGTAAGTTTATATGTATATATTGGAAAGGTTTTTAGAATTAGCAAAAGGGAATTGGTAGCTGACCAAATTATAAAGAGGAAAGGAAGGCATTCCCTAAGGATAAAGTAAGGCATACCAAACTACCTGCTACCTCAAATAACTAAGAGTAATTTTAAAAAATGCATTCTGCCATGCTGAGATTTATTAAGGTGTAGTAAATTACCTTGACTTTTGTGGTCACAATGGAAGTTCTTGCTTTTGAAATCACATGGTTTTAGTAGGAGCTGCTGTAGCCTGTTTCTTGTCCACTTGGGTGGTAGTGCTTGATCTGAGGATGGATCTTTCCCAGCTAGATGTGCTTGATCTGAGGATGGATCTTTCCCAGCTAGATGTCTACACTGTGCTGTGGAAATTTTCAGGTTTTTTCCCTCTCAGGTTTGTTGTTTTTCATTAGAGCCTTAGGGAAGGGAATGTGCTGGCTAGTTTTATGTCAGCTTGACACAAGTTATAGTCATTGGAGAGGAGGGAACCTCAATTTAAAAAATGCCTCCATGAGGTCAAGCTGCAGGCAAAGCCTGCTGGGTATTTTCTAAACAAGTGATTAATGGAGGAGAGTCCATTAATAGTTGTGGGTGGTATGACTCCTGGGCTGGTTGAGAAGCCATTTAGTGGAAGCTTCCATGACTTATGCATCAGCTCCTGCCTTCTGGTTCTTGCCCTGTTTTGAGTCCTGACAGCCTGTGACGTGAAGGTGTAAGCCAAATAAACCCTTTCTCCCCCAAGTTGCCTTGGCCATGGCATTTCCTCTCAGCAGTAGTGACTCTAATTAGGACGGAGTCTGGAGGATATGAGGCTGAAAAGTGTAGGGTGGTCCTGGAGGGAATCTGGTCTGAGGTGGGAGACAAAGCACAGGTACCAAGAGAGAGGAAGGTACTCTCTGCCCACCACTTCCCTTAAAGCCAGTTTGCTTGGGTAGAAAGCAGTCTTTGTCTGGACCCAGCATCCTGACTAACTGCTAGATGGTCTGTGGCTCCTTGCTTGCTGAGCATCGCACAAGTGTAGAACCACACTGCCTCCGCTCCTCTTAGCCTGAAAACCGCTCTCCAGAGAGAAGCTGAGTGGAGTTTTACTTTCTTTGCCATCTGTCATATTACATCATCTGTTTTAAAAAATGAATAAAATCCTGTTCCAGATTGAATGAAGCTGCATTATGTAGGTGATAACCGTTGATTGTATTCTAGTACAAGACTCAGAAGAAAGCCTAGAGCTTGGTAGGCAGGTTTAGAGGCTTCCTCTGGACTGTAGGATTTCTGCTTTACCTGATCAGGAAGACTGAAGATAAAATACTGGGTTTAGTCTGGTACTCATGGCACATTAGGCCAAGAGGCACAAAAAGACCTGTAGAGTAAATTGTACAAATAAATCTAAGCTGAAACTAGATTCAAGTGGACTGAGTGTTAGTGTTATTTTAAGATAAACAATCTCACCTATGTAATCTAGGCTGGTGTTGAACTTCTCAGGGTCCTCCTTCCTCTCCTTTCCAAGTTCTCAGACAGGTTTGTTATCATATCCAATTTAAGTGATTTTGAATTAAGGAATTTTTTTTCTTTTCAAGACAGGGTGTCTCTGTGTAGCCCTGGCTGTCCTTAAATTCACTCTGTAGACTGGGCTGGTTTTGAACTCAGAGATCCACCTGCCTCTGCCTCCTGAGTGTTGAGATGAAAGGCTCAAACTACCTCTGCCTGGTGAATTTGTTGCACTTTATATGGTTGTTTTGTTTACATTTTCTAATTGCTCAGCAGATAAAACTGCACAAATGAACAAGCCTGGTGACCCTGTTTGATCCTGGAAGTTATGGTGGAAAACAGAGATCTGATTCCTTCTATAAGCTGCCCTTTGCCGTCCATGTGTGCACCATGGACACATGTATCCACCTATTTTCACAGCCCCATCACATACACACACAACAGCAACACTAATAAAATATTGAAAGTTTGTGTTTTCTAGTGGATATGATTTTAAATGTGGCATCAGAATTGGTGGCAAGGACTGACTCACATTCCCCTTTTGTATGTTAAAGATTTCCTGTTGGATGAATACTGGTAGAACATTCATGTGCATTATTTACATGTTCTTGAATAACTGTTTAGGTGAATCCCAACAACTGCCATCCTGAAGATGGATGTGAAAACTGAAGTTTATGTTGGAGCCAGAGAGCGAATGCAGAGAGCTGAAATTAAAACTTAGATCTGAACTTTAAGGAACCCCTCTCAACTAGAATTCCTCTGGAGAAGTGCTCTTCAGTGCCTCAGGAGTACCTGCTGTGTGCACAGGAATCTCTCTCCTTTCTGTGTAGAAGAGAGAAAGATGTTTGCCATCTTTGGGAGAATATGTCACAGCCATTTCTGTTGTGTTCTGATAAGAAACAGTGGGACAGCAGGTTGGCACATGAGATCCTTGAGGGATAGGGGAGTGACAGACAGGAGGTTGCAGAGTGCAGCGTGTGGTGTGGCTTAGTGCGTCTTCTATGCTTATAAAGTAAAAGATTACCAGTATGAGGCTACCTTTCTCTTCAATTTGAAAAGTAAAGCCGAGGTATGAGCATGAGTACTGTACAGAGGAGGTAGTAGGGGGTCAGTAAAACATAGCGTCGGCATCTAGAGTTAGTCCCAGCTAAGCTGCTGATTATGCTGCACTACCAAGGTCATTTCCCAGCCAGAGCGTGTAAAGCACTGCTGTCTGGGTCTGCCTCTATGCCTGAGTACAGGTTTATTTCCTCAGAGGTCCTGCACCTAATCATCAGCTTTACAGAGGGTTGTCAAATGTTTCCCTTGGGGTTTATACCACTTTACAGTCCTGCTCAGTGTGTGTGGCAGACCACACCTTATTTTTTATCACCCTCTAGGGTGATAAAATTGCCAGATTTTAAAATATTTGAAAATTAATCAGATGGGTGTGAAATAGTATTTGGTCATACTCACTTTGCCTTTTCTGTCTTTTGAGGTGGAGCATCTTGTCACATATGACTATCAGGATGGCCTCTTGTCAATTTCATATCTTTTTTGTCGTGGTTTTCCTGTTGAATTGACTATCTTTTCAGTTGGAGGGTTTACTTCCGTACTCTTCTGAATGTAATCTTTGTGAACTGAGTGTGAAAGTGCCGTCTTCTCCCAGTCCAGGTCGCCTTACTCTGTTGAGAGTCCTTTGAAGTCTGCTTTCTCTTACTAACCCAGATTACTTAGATGTTGAGAAAGAAAACCAGTTCCTTGTAGGTGCAACAGTAACCTATTGTTGGGTTCATATGCCAGGTTTTTTCCAAAGTAGATGGGAAGCTTGAAAATAACACCATGAGTTAGCGTTTTGGAATTAAAGCAAATACTGTTTTATCGTGGACTGCTCAGTAACTGATTTTAACCTAGCTGATTGTGTTCATGAGGTGGCTAAAGAGAGCATAGATAGGCTATTTAGGTATCACAGCTTCAAGATTAAGTTTTGTGCTTCTCCATCCTTTAGTCTCCAGATTTAGTGATTTGTGTATTTCTTTTTCCATGCTTTATTGCATCCTGCACAAATGGACACACTTTGCTTTTCCTTTTTGGTTTCTTGTTTGAATCCTTCCTCCCTGTGTAAGAACATCTTGCCAGGCTTCTCTTTGCTTTATTGTTTATTTTTCAAGATAGGGTTTCTCTGTGTACACCTGGCTGTCCTGGAGCTTACTCTGTAGACCAGGATGGCCTTGAACTCAGAGATTGCCAGCCTCAGCTTCCCAAGTACTGGAATTAAAGGCATGTACCACCAATCCTGGCTTATTTGGTTTTTACTTTGAAACAGGGTCTTGCCATGTCACCCAGGCTGATTCTGAACTCAAGATCTTCTGACCCCTTCTTCCCAGGTGCTACGTGTAGTTGGTTAGCATTGTCTTAAGAATATAAAGGAAAAGTAAAGCTTTTACTAAAGCTAAAGTAGACAGGTTTTCTTCACATTAGTGCCTCTGCTGGTTTACAGTGTTGCCGATTTCTGGGTAGCCATGTAAATGTGTTTGGTCACCTAGTAACCAGAAGCTGGAAGGAATGCCAACTCTGATGCAATAATGAGCAAGAACCTGCAGTGATAGCAAAGGGACTTTGACTTGTACTTCATCCTCTCAACAACATCCATTTATAATTTTGGCTTTTTTTTTTTTTTTTTTTATGTGCAACCAGAACATAAACTGAAAGGTTTTCCGGTCTTCCTTCTTAGTTGTTTAAAGTGAAAACCCAGTGGTAGAAGGGAGCTCAGAAACACACATTGTTCTTGCTTACTTTCCAAGATGAACAACTAACTATGTTACAAAGTTACAGTGTGATTAAAGATGATTCCTACTGTAAGGGCTGTTCTGTTTTTCTTAAACTCATGTAGCATTAACCGTAGTAAGCTTTAAGAAAGTAAAGATATGAAGGTCATCCTTGTAAAACTCCATAACATTGTTAAATGCTAGACTTTTAAAATTGTTCTTAGTAATCAACTTTACTAAGTTGTATTATGTGTGTATCTCAAGAAAATTTTAGTATGTATCTCAAGAAAATTAATTATCCAAAGAATTTTATTATTATTTGACCAGATATGGTTGGTGGTAACTGTTATATTATTTTAAAAGCAGCTGTAGCATGAGAGGAGGAAAGAGAGAGGCTTGGTGTGTCACGACAAAAGTCCATCTTCATTACCCACATGTTTGAATGGCCAAAATGTCTACAAAGGAAGATGGGATGTGGGCAGAAATGCCTTCTAGAGTACTCAAGAGAATCTGGGAAGTGTAGTCTTTCATCAATAATTATTAAAATTTTTATAGTATGCTAGGCATGGTGTCTGTATATTCATAATCTCTGCAATGTGAAGAAAGCCAGAGGTCAGGGGTTCAAGGGTCGCAGGATATTTGATCACACTGTAAACCCTGAGATTGTGTTGTTAATGGAAAAACCTCTAGTTGTGGTGTGGGTCAGCCCTATCTATCACATAGCTTTAGTCCAAGACAGGATTAAATTAAACCAACCATAGTTCAAGTGGAGCAAACAGCCAGTTGACAGGGAATGAACCGAGAAAAACCATAGAGATTAAGAGGAAACCAGGAGGATGGATAAACTAATAGGAAGAGAAGATAGGGACTTTCAGTTTGAGGAGTTTTTGAGACTGTGGAAAGGGAGAGGTTCCTTTTGCTCCTTTTGGGACTTTGGTTGAGGAGGAAGGTCAGCTAGGTGCTTTCTCTGCCTCTCTG
The DNA here is from genome assembly GCF_907164565.1 of Psammomys obesus. Lineage (NCBI taxonomy): Eukaryota > Metazoa > Chordata > Mammalia > Rodentia > Muridae > Psammomys > Psammomys obesus. Next base: position 746,357 of record NW_026596240.1, on the reverse strand, counting down.
AGCTAGCAGGCTTTCAACCCAGCATATAGCATTCCTGAGTCTTTATTGGTAAAAATTGAATGCTTGACCTTTTGTTAAAAACAACATTCAAGATCATCTTTTAATACATACTGTGTTTGAGGTCAACCTGGGCTACATGAGGCCCTGTTTTCAAAAAAACAAGCAAACTGATAATATATATTAAGAAGTAACAGCTGGACACGGTGCCACACACCTGTAATCCCAGCACTCAGGGAGGCAGAGGCAGATAGATCTCTGTGAGTGTAAGGGCAACCTGGCCTACTAATCGAGTCCAGGACAGCCAAGGCTATATAGAGAAACCCTGTCTCAAAAAAAAAAAAAAAAGAAGGAAGAAGTAAAAATATCTTTGAAAGCAATTTTATTTTCCATGATTGTTTTCTTTCTCTCCTAGGGAATTAAATACCTGATGACAAATTTATAGGAGATTGATAAGATTGAGAAGTAATTGTTAGACTAGCACTCTGGGGGCTGTGTTTGCTCACAGATCAGTGTAGGGTGTAATTCAGTCAGTGTGGTTATTGCTTGTTAGGTAAGTTTAGGCATGTGGAGAATTATAGGCAGATTCTGAGTCTGAAGTAAATTACATCTGTAGATGCCCATTATTTTATTCATTTGAATGGCCTCTGGGGAGCAAAATAGCCCCATCATTCTGTGGGTTTCTTGTTGAGTCCAGAAGAAACGCAAAATACCACCACTGCAATGTTCTAGTTGTTAAAGACAGCACACATATAAATTGTCTTGATTGAAAATCCCGATGACCTGCCATAAATCAGCTCTCAAATGTAGTCTCTGATATATAGCAGTAAAACTCAGAACTCCTAGGTGACTGTGGTTCATCAGTGCTGTGGACCATAAGCTCATATGTGCATCATTTTAGTGCTGGGTAGTTTGTGTTTTTCCATGGCTTAGGTTAAGTTCTAGTACAAGAGATTTCTATTAGGAAGTAACAGTGAGGAAGGGCTCCCGAGGCCCCACTGCTATCTGAGGAGTTTTTAGCACTCAATAGCTGCTAGAGGAAGGGGAGTCATTTTTCTTCATTGTTAGATTACCCAATAAGTAACCTCACATTCAAGTTCATGCAAATAACCCCAGTTAAATTCCTGGGTCATAAGAAAAAATTAAAAAAGGCAAAATAGGAGGGTACTTACTAGGAGAAGTGGTCCAGAAGTACCAGTAAGAGAGTAAATGGGCAGTGAGGATGATGTAGATATATACATGTATGGAATTGTCAAAGAGTAAATAAAAATTAAAAATGAGGAAAAGGTACATGTTATAAAATTAAGACATAATAATACGATGGTTTTGGCTTTCATTTTACCTGAGTGACTCGAGATTTTCATGTGTTTACTTGGGCTTTAGCATGGACACCTAAAACCAGGAAAGATCACTATGGAAAAATGTGCTCAATTTTGAAAAAGAACACTCTTTTGGTCATTGGAGACCATAGGTTGCTTGCATTTTGCTGTTGCAGGTTTACTTACTGTCTTTCTCTCTCTCTCTCTCTCTCTCTCTCTCTCTATATATATATATATATATATATATATATATTCTGTACATTAGATTAGTATCATTGGTTGGGCTAGTTAAGCAATAGTTGCCTAGAATTGTGATTTCAGCTATATCCAGATGATCTTGTGTCATTGATTTGTGTAGTTAAAAAATTTTAAGCAGTAGAGACTTATTTTAAGGGCAAGCCTATGCAAGGCAAAGAAGGCAAAAGTAAACCAGAGAGAAAACTTTGAGACAATGACACAATTTGAGACAGGGTTTTTCTGTGTAGCTCTGGCTGCCCTGGAAGTAGGTCTGTAGATCAGGCTGGCCTCAAACTCACAGAGCTCTGCCTGCCTCTGCCTCCTTCCTGAGTGCTGAGATTAAAGACATGTGCCATCACCACCTGGCTTCTTTCTTCGCTTTTGATGTAAATCTGCCAAAATGAGGATGCTTGCTTCATCTTCCATTCTGAAGGATATTTTCACTGGATATATAATTCTGGAGTACTGACCTTTTCCTTTGATTCTAGTTTACCCTTTTAAATGCCACAGTTTCTGTCGAGAAATAATCATTAACATCATAGTCCTTCTGTAACAGGTCAGTTTTCTTTTACATCTTTAGACATGCACACACCAACCTCAGATGTTCTTAACTTTCACCTTATTTGAGATAGGGTCTCTTTTTCCCTGCTGTGTGTGCCAGGCTATCTGGCCTTTGAACTTCTGGAGTTTGTACTGTTTCTGCCTCCTATCTTGCCATAGGAGTCCTTGGATTAGAGACGTGTGCTACTCTATTCAGCTTTACATGGATGCTTGGGGTCTAAACCAGTCTTAGGCCTACTGAACCATCTCTTCAGCTCAACAGGCCATTTTTCTCAGCTGGTTGCCTTGGGCTTTGCTTCATGTTTGTTTTTGTTTAGATGTTAGTATTTTTATGCTCTGGAATGGGATTTCTTTGAGCTTGTCCTTTTTTGGCGTTCCCTAAGTTTCTTGTATCTGAGCGTATTTTTCTGGCATTTTTTCCCCTCTCCATCCTTTGGTTCCCTGATGGCACATACTAAATCTTTTGTTATTTTCCTGATTGTTGGGGCTCTGTCCATTTGTATTTGGTTTTGTCCTAAATTTAGTTTTTCTGTTCAAACTGGATAATAGGTGTATAGTACATTATGCTGGCTTCTTGCACTGCAACCTTGTATCTGCTTTTTGGTGTCTCTAGTGAGTTCTAATTCTTTACTATGTGTCCTTGAGGTTGGGTTCAGGCCACAAAGAATCTGAAAGCCTGAGTTTTGTCCCTAGGATTCATCTGGTAGAAAGAGAGGACAAGCTGTTTTCTGACTTCCATAGGGGCTCTGTAGCTTGGCAGTCTTGGATCTCAGCATTTGCATTTTGAACTTGGTGCTTCTCACTTCCTCTCCGGTATCATTTGGACTGTGCTTGATTCCTTGTATGCCAAACAAACTTGGGCTGCCCTCCACCATGGGAATGCCATTCTTGTGGGTTGCAGTTTTAGTTAGGCTCACAGTTGTCTTGTTTTTGTTTTTCAAGACAGGGTTTTTCTGTGTAGCCCTGGCTGTCTGGAACTCACTCTGTAGAGCAGCCTGTCCTCAAAGTCATAGAGATCCACTGACCTCTGCCTCCCAAGTGCTGGGATTAAAGGTGTGAGCCACTATGGCCCAGCCACAGTTGTCTTGATTGTGTCCTTTTAAGTAGCCAGTCTACCTTACTTTCGTTTTCAAAGTCTGTAATATGCTTGGTGGGGTCAGAACTATGTATCCATAGCTCAAGTGTAGGCCCACTGATAGTAAGCTGCTCTTTCGCTACCTGTCTCTTCAGTCCCAGCCTCAGAACTGCAGTTGTTGAGTTGTACCTCAGTTTTCTCGTAGTCCTATGTTGATGGAGATGTGTGTATGAGTGAGAGAGTGTGTGTGTGTTTCTGTCCTTCACATCTCATACAGTGCTGTATTGAGCATGCTTTTAACAGATTACCGTAGCATGCTTTTCTGAAAATACTGCTTTAGTACAATGCCCAGAAAGTGGTTTATTTGAAGTCAGTGTTAAATCTGTATATTTTCCCAGTGTGCTTCCCAGCCTTTTAAAATGTTCTTGTTCATTCTAGCAGTAATGCCCAAGAGTGAAAAGATTTAAAAGCTGCACTAGGAAAATTCCTGCCTATGATTGTATAGATGAATTGAATTAGGTACTTACTGATAATACCAAAGATGTAGACCTTTGTTTCTTTATGTTAGGTGGAGTGAAAAAATAAAGTCATCTCTACATGATTTTCTTTTTTATTTTTCCCCCAGAATTTTGATTCTGACATTAGCAGTGTGGGAATAGATGGCTGCTGGCAAGCAGACAGCCAAAGGCTTCTCAATGAGGTGATGGTGGAACATTTCTTCCGACAAGGAATGCTGGATGTAGCTGAGGAGCTCTGCCAGGTAAGCACGAGCCATTGAGGCATAGGACAAGCAAATGGGGTAGCTGTGCAGTTCGCAGTGTCTGCAGGTGGGACTCTGTGTGCACTTTTTAAACTAGAGATAGATTTGCAATATTTTAACTGCCATGGGTAAGTCCTTTTGCTAGGAAACTTTTAAGTTCTTAGAAATTTCAGTACTGCAGTTTAATACCTGAACTGTCCTTTCCTTAAGAAATTACACTGAAAGTTTAAGTGTTGTTTCTTTATTCTGAATCTGTTAGGTTGGTTCCTAGTCATGAGTCAACATATCAAAAGTGATACGCTGTTCCTATGTGACCCAGGCTGGCCTTGATCCTCCTGTTTCAGCCTCCTCATTGCTATAGTTACTGGCTTGCATCATTTATGCTGCCCCTATTTTCTGTTTTAATAAAGAACGTTAATATAATAGAGAAGAGGAAAGAAACAAAAATATTAATGTTTTTCTAATGTAGTGAAACTATATCAAATGAATTTCAAACTAAAATTTACTTGAGATGGGCATTGCTCATCTTATTTCTGTCAGATAGGACAGCATGAAGTCTCCTTACAGCTCTGCAGTTTCCAGTGTGTTCTCTTCTTGTGGCCAGACCTCCAGCTACACTTTGTAACCCAGGGAAGAATGTGTTTATGCATTAGCCTGAACATGCAGAACCACACCCACACCCCGCTGTAGTCCATGGCCATGTGTTTAGCTCAGATTTGACAGAAGCAGAGCGGTGGGACCATCTCCATTTCTGCCACAGAGGTGTATGTCATAAGGAAATGACGACACCTCTGTATTTTATATGTAAATCAGCTTTTCCTACTGTGAATGAAAACACTTCTTAACAATTTTTTTTTTGTTGTTGTTGTTTTGCTTTTTCCTTTCAGGAGTCTGGTCTGTCTGTGGACCCAAGTCAGAAAGAACCATTTGTGGAGTTAAATCGAATATTAGAAGCATTAAAAGTCAGAGTTCTGAGGCCTGCTCTTGAGTAAGTTATGTTTTTAGGTACTATGAGGAGATCTCTCTAAGAAAATTCATTTGTGAAATACATGCTAGCTATTTAGATAGGTCTGTCTTACCTGGAGTAGACTTGAGAGGATTTGAGAAAGAACACTGATATTTCTTGTAACCAAGCGAAATATGGGCTGTATAATATGAGAACACAAGCCTGCTTAACCTAACAGTTGAACATGTTTTCAGAAGAGAAAAGGGTTTTTTTTTTTACCAACACCTCTTTGGGTAGACAAGAATTATAACTGAAACACCATTGTGTTGGCAATTTCTGTGTGGTATTTGAGCTTCTATAATGTGCTTCGTGCTGTGCTATTATTCTGATCCATGATTTAGTTGGCTATGGGAGCTAATATTTATGAACAAAGCAAAAATTCTGAATAAAAGATCTTTGTGTGTGAGAGAGGGAGACAGAAGACTGTCAGGAGTCAAAGATAAGGTAATGCAGGTTCATGGGTGTCACAGTGTATGTCTGGAGATGAGAGGACAACTTTGGGAATAAGTTCCCTCATGGGTTCCAGGGATTGAACTCAAGTCACCAGGCTTCTTGCAGCAAGCTAGCAAGAACTGTCTGAGTCATGCCCCTGGCCCTGATCACTGTTCTTGGGTCTGTATGGTGTAATGGATTAAACCCAAAGTAATGCATAAGTGAATTACTGTGGATTTTGATGATTTACTGTGAACGGGTCATTTTCTGGTCTAACCTGACTATGCTGGCCTGCCCTATTTCCCAAGCACGTGTCCTGCCCCATTATCTACCACCTAGTCTTGCCGTGGCTGCTATTACTCCATCCATGTCCCCATGACAGTCTCCTCATTGGCTCTCCTCCTCCTGGGATCACAAACCCTGCCTTAACTCTCCTCCCAGCTATAGGCTTTTCGGCTCTTTATTAACCAATCAGAGGTGATGGAGAACAATTTTTATATAACATTGATACAGATGATGCTTCTTAGAAATGGCAATGGCAGTGTCCAGACTGCAACCAGATCTCTGGGTACAAAAATCAGCATTTGAATATCCAGTGCACAAAACCATTCCCTAACATATTTGTGAGGATCAGGAGGTGTGTTGTTAGGGGAGGTGTGAGCCTTTTTGGAGGAGGTGTGTCACTGCGGGTGGTCTTTAAGGTTTTAAAAGCCTACATCATACCCAGTTGTGGATCAAAGGAAAGCTCTCGGCTCCTGCTTCAGTGCCATGCCTGCCTGTTTGCTGCCTTGATCTGTGCCATGATGGTCATGAATTCACCCTCTGAAACTGTAAGGAAGCTTCTAATTAAATGCTTTATTTTACAAGTTGCCTTGGTCATGGTGTCTCTTCACAGCAGTGGAGAAATCACTCAGTTGGCAGACTTTTGCACAGAAGTGGACAGACAGTTGGCAGACTTTTGCACAGAGGGCCAAATCATAAGTATTTTAGGTTTTTCAGGCTACATGAGATTTTTGTCATTTTCTAATTTTTTTTTTTTTAATTTTAAAAATGTAGAGTAGTTGGTCTTGGCATGTGTCACACAAAAAAGGGAGCAAGTTATTTGTTTGTCCCATGCCAAAAAGTCTCTGACTCCATTGTAAAAATTTTAGTGTGATAATTACCAGGATATTTACAATAAAGTCAAAATAAAGAACAAGATAAAGAAGCATCTTGGTGTTTCAAGACTTGGAATATTTGAAATCAGTATTAATGTTTGAGAATAACCCTTGTGATGTTTGTATTTTGGGTTTGGAGTGGAGGTTACCGTTCTTTTGAAACTTTGTATATTTCTAGAACTGTCCCTGATGAACAGATAGAGGGTTTCTATGTTAATGTGTGTAAATTAAAAATATAAGTGATCTGTTTAGAGGTCTCTTTTTAACTGTCTCTTTGCAAGGTATGTGTTATAGTGTATATGAGGATTATTGGTTTTAGTTTGGATTTTTTTCCGGGAGGGGTGTTGTTATTCGTAGCAATGGCTAGCCTTGAACTTGTGGTTTTTCTGTTTCTTAGGTTCCCAAGTGCTGGGATAAACATAGTTGGCATGTTTTGTGTTTGTATTTTTTTGGTTGTTTTCTGATCATGTCATATCTAGGAGATAAATTTAACCAAGCATCTTTTATGCACAAAATTTGGCATCTACTCTTAGATGAAGAAGAGTGAGGGAACCCAGATATAAAAGGGTCTTGAGTTCCCAGTTCTACAGTGATTAGTTGTTCTTCAAGGTGGTATTCATTTCTCCATTTGTATTTTAGGGTGTTCACCTAACTTGCATTAATTGCCTACTGTGTGGCTGTGCGAACTGCTTTAGTCCGAGTTGGGAGCTGTGAATTCACAACCTTTCCTTTTGGAGGAGGAAATGCTAAGTGGTTGCAGACTCTGCAGCTGAGCCAGTAACTGACATTCAGAAGCAGTGTCATGTCCAGAGAGCAGCATCAGGAAGAATATTATCTTGGTGGAGTTGAAGCAATTGGGATCTGACTTTAGACTTGTACTTGTAGAAATTGGTTTGTTTTTATTTTCTTTTGAAAACTGCACTTAAGAACGGGGCTTTTAGGAATTTGGGGTTGTCTGTGGCTCTGAGACTAGCTCATAGACAACTCCAAGTGGAAGGTGATTTAATGTGTGTGTCATGAGTGTGGAAACACAGCAAGAGATTGTTGTAGAAAAATTTTAATATTCACAAGTTAAAGTCCTGATGCTGACCACCTGTTAAGAACATTACATTATTAAGTCTTTGTTTTATATGAAACTTTTATGTTTGAGTTTAATTATTATGTTTATATTTTATTATTATATTTAATCATTGTGTTTTGGTTAATTATTGCAAATAGGTAAATACATGGGATAGGTTTTTTAAAAAAAAGTTCAGTAAAGTAAAAATGTACTGAAGAACCTTCCTTCCTGTCAGTCACCCAGTCTCTCACCACATAGAGCATCGCCATTAACCTTTTCTTGTGCATCCATCTAGATAAGTCTTCAATGTTGTATACACACATACATACATATATCGTGTGTGTGTCCATTGTACAGATGGTTGCATACTGTTTGACTGTGTGTATGTGTTAGTGTGTTTAACTTGAAAAAAGATGTTTGAGGTTATACCTGAATTTTACTTAACCTATTGACCCTGGGGAACATCTTAAGGATCACTACTGATGATCTATCTGACCATCTTAGACCATAAAATGATTTCCCAGGACCTGTGAGAGTATTTCTACTGCCTCTTTAAGCGCAAACCTTCCACGGTACAACTTGAGGAGCCTAAAATAACTAAATGGTATAGGAGGAGGAAGAGAGAAAAGTAAAGGTTGCAGAATTTTTCACATACGAGAGGAAAATGAGGGGCTGGAGAGATGGCTCAGCAATTGAGAGCACTGACTGCTCTTCCAGAGAACCAGGGTTCAACTCCCAGCACCCATGTGGCAGCTCACAGCTGTCTGTAACTCTGAGATCTCACACGCTCATGCAGATATACTTGTAGGCAAACAAACAAAAACCCAATGCACATAAAATAAAAATAAGTGAATATAAAGAGAGAGAGGAAAATGATGCCTCAGTTTATGCCACAGTAGGGTTTTATATGGGACAGGCTATCGACAGTACCAGGCTAGGTGCTGAGTCTCCACAGGCCAGAAATTAGGTAGGAGTGGAAAGGAAAGGCAGAAGGATGCGAGATGAGACTGCCTTTGTGTTTTCATGTTATAATTTTTGATTAACGGTCTTACGGATAAGAAAATCCTCATCAAATGTAAGAGAAACTCTAGTATGAATAAATAAAACGTAGCACCTAATCAGAGATTTGAATTACAAACTGAGGATACAAAGATTAGTTTCTGGTTGAAGCTGGAAAGATGGTTTAGAACTTAGCAGAGCTCAATATATAAAATACCTATAACATTGAAGACTTATCCAGATGTATGCACATGAAAAGGTTAATGGTGACAGCTTATGTGGTGAGAGACTGTGACTTACAGATAGGAAGGGAGGTTCTTAGCACCCACATGATGTCTCAAAATCATCTGTAACTGTGGTCCAGGGCATTTGACCTCCTCTTCTGGCTCTTTGGGAACCAGGTATGCACAGGTACACAGACATACATGCAAGCAAAACATCCATACATATAAAATATATTTTTTTAATTTAAAATTGTTTCTGGTTTTCATGTCTTGTTCTTCAGTGCACAGTTTCTCACAGGTGTGCAGCCTTCATTTCAGGCAGCTCTCAGTAGCCACAGACAGTAGAGGAGACACGGTACTCCTGGGGAGACAGAAAGAAGGGCATGCAAGGTTGAACAAGTTGGGTTTTTTTTTCTACTGGAGTTTGATTTTCTTCTTCTTACCCAATTAATTGGTCTATAAAAGAAGAAGAAAGGTGATCCATTTAAGACTAATTTTGTCTATGCACTAAATGATAGAGAAAGAGCACGTCAATTAAAGAGAAGTTAATTAAAAGGAGTGGGGCATGGTGCACACACCTGTAGTCCCAGCATCTGGAAGATGGAGGTAAGAAGATCAGGAATTCAAGGTCATCCTCCGTTACAGAGGAAGTTCAAGGCCAGGATGGATTTCCTGTTGCAGAAAACATTGTGAAGAGGTGCCAGGTGTGACAGGGTCACAGAAAAGGATGCAATAGGGAGCCTGGAAGAGAAGAGGAAACATTCCAGGTGATAACACCTGTTTCAAATTTACTACCATTGAAAGGCTATAGGAAGTTCCAAGCCTGTTCCTCAGGAAAAGAATATACATTATCTAATTCTGTCCTACCGAGGGCTTAGCATCATTGGAACAAAGTGGGCCTATATGTCTGAGAATCTCATGTAAAGTTAAGTGTGTGTGCGTTGCTATTTTGTTATAATTTTATGAGGTAGAGTCTTAGAGAGCTTAGGATGGCCTTGAATATCTGACTGTACTGCTTCTATTTTCCAAGTACTGGGATCAGTTTGTGTTTTAAGTAGATACACACGTGTAATACTCTAGTCTCCCTCTTCTAAATTTCTAACTAATACTGTGTAGCCCATGCTGACTGACATTAACCTTAGGCCTGGGATTACAAGCTTGTACCACCACATATGACTATCAGTCCTTTAAGAGAAAAATGATTGCTGGGCATGGTGCTGCATGCCTGTTGTCCCAGAAGTCAGGGAAGCAGAGGCAGGCAGATCTCTGTGAGTTCAAGGTCAGCCAAGGGTACACAGAAAAACCCTGTCTCAAAAAACAAAACAAAAAGAAAAGAGGAAAAAAAGAAAAGGTAGTTAATATTTTATTTCATCTGTGTGTGTGTGTGTGAGAGAGAGAGAGAGAGAGCGCAAGTTTGTTCCTTTCCCCATGTGTACCCAGGAAGTTGAATTTGAATTGTCAGTTCTAGTGGCAAGTGTCTTTGCCCATTGAGTAATCTTGCCCCTCTTTATGGTTTCTTAAATATCTAGAAAAAGGACAAAGACAGGCTGGAGAGATGGCTGAGCAGTTAAGAGCACTTACTGCTTTTCAAAAGGACCCAGGTTTGATTCCCTGCACCTGTATTGGGTGGCTCACAACTATCTGTAACTCCAACACCAGGAATCTGACACTTTTTTTTTTAATTTTTTTATATTAATTGCAGTTTATTCACTTTGTATCCCAGCTGTAGCTTCTCCATCATTCCCACCCAATCCCACCCTCCTTCCCTCTTCTCCTCCTATGCCCCTCTCCAAGTTCACTGATAGGGGATGTCCTCCTTCCCTTCCATCTGACCATAGCCTATCAGTACTGGCTACATTGTCTTCCTCTGTGGCCTGTTAAGGCTGTCTACCCCTCAGGGGAGGTGATCAAAGAGCCAGCCACTGAGTTCAAGTCAGACAGTCCCTGTTCCCCTTACTAGGGAAACCCACTTAGATACTGAGCTGTCATGGGCTACATCTGTGCAGGGGTTCTAGGTTATATCCATGCACAGTCCTTGGTTGGATTATCAGTCTCAGAAAAGACCCCAGATATTTTGGTTCTGTTACTCTCCTATGGAGCTCCTGTCTCTTTCAGGTCTTTCTGTCTCCCCCTATAATCTGACATTCTTTTAGACCCTGTACTTTTGTGTACATATATGTACATAATTTTAAAAAATCTTTTTGAAAAAGTCAAAGACACATCATCTCTGAGATGAAGAAAACATTAGTTCTTCTTATGATGGAGTTAACCAATAACCAAGACTTCACTGTTTGAAAATACGCACCCCATTTGCAAAAAATAAAAACAAAGTATACACTCTATTTTGATCATGTTTTTCACCCTCTCCCAATTTTTATATGATCTTTGCAACCTCCATACCCATGTATTATGTTCTTTTTTTCTCTCTTAAAAAAATATAAACCAAAAAATGAGAACACAAGAACCACCAAAACACAAAAAGGAAAATCTAAACAAACAAGCAAAAGACCAGTAAGATGCCAAAACATGCCAAAAAATGCCAAAACAAAGCAAAGTGAAACAAAAAGTCGACAAATTTTGTGTTGGCTAACTACACCTGGTCCTGGGGCTTCTACCTCAATGTCTGCTTGTCTGTATTCATTCCTGGCTACTGAAAGAGCTGTGATGTCGGTTGAGTGAGGCAGTGATGTGTAAATAGCACTATGTTCTTAGGAGTCTTTTCAGTGTTCTGTTTTTGTAGCAGAGTAGTAGCTCATGGAATGGTTGGTTGCACCTATAACATTTATGCTATTATTCTACTAGCATACCTTGTAGGCAAATCACCTTTGTAGGTCTCAGAGTTTGTAGCTGGGTAATACTTTTGTTGTTAGTGATTACTTTTGTTCTTACATGGCATGCAGAGTACCTTTCAGTACCATGACCACTAGTTAGTCGGGGTGAAGTTTGTAGTAGAGCACCCATTAATTTCTCTGTGTTCAAGAATGTAAGTAAAGCCTATTTTCTGCAATAGAGTCGTATTACCATCATGTTGTGGAAAAGAAGCAGTAACTTTGGCAATAGGCTGTGATGTTTGGGAGTTTCCATAGAGCCCCTTTGGCCAACAACCCAAGAAAAAGTAATCCATTCCTGGCACTGCAGGAATGTCTAGTTGGGGCATTGTTTCCTCTATTATTTGGTGGCTCCACCTTCATATATATATATATTTTAGGAAGCTTCTACAATAATAGGATTCTAAATGGTTTTCAAATGGCTTTTAGTGTTAGTCGTCCCAACCTAGATTCTCTTTTACCCTTTTCTCCCACCTCTCCTCCTGTTTAATGTTTCTATTCTAGTCTCCCCTTTGTCTCTCCATAATACTATATCTATATTCTATTATCCCTTTCCATGGGCGGTCCTCTCTGGCCCCTTACTAGGTACCTAACTTTTGTTTGTTTGTTTTGTTTTTGAGACAGGGTTTCTCAGTGTAACAAACCCTGGCTGTCCTGGAAGCCCTTTGTAGATCATACTGGCCTCGAACTCATGCAGATCCGATTGCCTCTGCCTCCCAAGTGCTAGGATCAAAGGCGTGTGCTACCACTGCCCAACTTAGGTACCTAACCTTTGTGCTTATTTGGATTGAAGCACACAAATCATAAGCTTAAATGCTAACAACTACATGTAACATATATACATTTGTCTTCTGGAGTCTGGTTAGCAAATTTCACTTTGTTAACAGTTGAATAATATTCCGTTGTGTAAATATATCACATTTTCATTATCCATTCATCAGTTGATGGACATTTAGGCTGTTTCCAATTTCTGGCTATTATGAATAGTGCAATAATGAACATGATTGAGCAAATGTCTCTGTAGGAGGATGTGGAGTTCTTTGCGTCTGTTCTCCTCAGGGTTTCTATTGCTGCAACAAAACATCATGACAAAAAAGCAAGTTGGGGAGGAAAAGATTTATTTGGCTTACACATCCATATTGCTGTTCATTACCAAAGGAAGTCAGGATAGGAACTAAAGAAGGGCAGGAACCTGGAGGCAGGGGCTAATGCAAAAGCCATGGAGGGGTGCTGCTTCCTGGCTTGCTTCCTCATAGTTTGCTCAGCCTGTTTTCTTATAGAAAGGATCCTCAACCCACAGATGGCACCACCCACAATAGCTTGATCCCTCCCCCATTAATCACTAATTGGGAAAATGGCTTACAGGTAGATCTCATGGCATCGTTTTCTCAACTGAGGGTCCTTCCTCTCTTGCAAGTTGACACACAAAACCAGTCAGTACAGGGACTATGCCCAAGAGTGGTATAGCTTTATCTTGAGTCAATCAATCCCCAGCTTCCTGAGGAGTTGCCACTTTGATTTTGGCATTCTCACCAGCAATAAGTAAGTGATCCCCTTTCCCCACATTCTCGACTGTCATTTGTTTTACGATCTTGACCATTGAATAAGATGAAATTTCAAAGTAGTCTTAACTTGTTCAAACATCCTAATGAATAAGGATGTTTGAACATTTCTACAAGTGTATCTCAGCCAATTTGTGTTTCATCTTTTGAGAACTCTCTTCTCAGTTCTATATCCCATTTTTAAACTGGGATATTTGTTTTCTTGATGTTCAGGTTTTTGTTTTATTTTTAGTTCTTTATATGTTGTAGATATTAACTATCAGATATGTAATTGTTTAAGATATCTTTTCCCACTCTGTAGCTTGCCACTTTTTCCCGAGTGATGGTGTCTGTTGCTATCTAGAAGCTTCTGGCTTCATAGGGTCTCATTTATTAATTGATGGTCTTAGTGCCTGTGTTATTGCTGTCCTGTTCAAAAAGTCCTTTCCTGTGATTTCAACCCTCTTCTCCATTTCTGTCAGATTCAGGGTATCTGGTCTTAAGGTCCTTGATCCATTTGGAGCTAGATTTTATGCAGGGTGATAAATACGGTTCTAAGTGCACACTTTTGTGTGCAGCCGTCTAGTGTGTATTTTTGGCTTTTTTGCTTTGTCAAAAATAAGGTGACTGTATGTGTGCAGAACATCTCTGGGTCTTCAGTGATCAATGTCTATTTTTATGCCAGTACCATGGTGTTTTTGTACTTTAGCTCTGTAAATACAGCTTGAAATCTGGGGTGGTGATACCGCTACCAGTTTTTTTTCATTCAAGATTGTTTTAACTATCCTGGGTTTATTGTATTTCCATATGAAGCTGAAGATTGTTTTTTTTTTTTTTTCAATTTTGATAGAATTTTGATGGTGATTGCATTGAATCTGTAGATTGCTTTGAGTAGAGTGACCATTTTTATATTACTAATTATACAGATTCATAAGCATGGAGATATTTTCATCTCCTGGTGTCTTAAATTTGTTATTATACAAGTCTTTAGCTTGCTTGAATCACCCTAAGATTCTTTTATCTATCTATCTATCTATCTATCTATCTATCTATCTATCTATCTATCATCTATCTATCTATCTATCTATCTATCTATCTATCTATCTATCTATCTGTGTGTTTATTATTTAATTTTGAGGCTATTGTGAAAGGTACTATTTCCCTGATTTTTTTTTCTCAGTCTGTCAGTTATTTGTATATAGGAAGGGTGCTGGTTTTGTGCATTACTTTTTATCCTGCCACTTTGCTGAAAGTGCTTATCAGTTATGGAAGTTTCTTGGTGGAGTCCTGAGGGACTTTCATGCTTAAACTCATATCATCTGTAGACAAAGCTACTCTGACTTCTTTGATGTCTCTCAGTTGTCTTATTGCTGTATCTGAGCCTTCAGGTGTACTGTATTGAACAGGTATGGAGGGATGGACATCCTTGTCCCTGATATTAGTGGAAATACTTTAAATTTCTCTCCTTTAAAGTAATATTGTCTGTGAGCTTGCTGGATTTCACCTTTATTGTATTGAGGTATGTTCTTGTACTTTCATCCTGAAGAGAAGCTGGGTTTTGTCAAAGGCCTTTTCTGCATCTAATGAGATAGATGAGGCATGGTGGCGCACGTCTGTGATCCCAGCACTCAGCAAGGCAGAGGCAGGTGGATCTCTGTGAGTTTGAGGCCAGCCTGGTCTACAGAACAGCCAAGGACAGCCAAGGCTACACAGAGAAACCCTATGGGGGGGGGGGGGGGGATTAAAAGAAAATGAGAAAATGAGATAGATGATCATGTGGTTTTTGTCTTTCAGTCTGTTTATGTGGTGGATTCTGTTTATTGATTTAGGTTGAGCCATCCCTGCATCTCTGGGATGACTCCAACTTTATTGTGGTGGATAATCTTTTGAGGTGTTCTTGGATTTGGTTTGCAAATAATTTGAGAACTTTTGCATCTTTGTTCATAAGGAACATTGGTCTATAATTTTCCTTTTTGTTGGGTATTTGTGTGGTTTTGATATCATGGTGATATCAAAACCTAAAAAGAATTAATCTTCATTAGTTTCCATTTTGTGGAAGAGTTTGAGGAATATTAGCATCAATTCTTTTTTGAAGGTTTTGGTAGTATTCCGAGCTGAATCCCATTTGGCCCTGGGCTCTTTTTGGTTGTGAGACTTAATTATTGCTCCTATTTCACTAGGGTTATGGGTCTGATTAAGTTGCTTATTTGATCTTGGTTTAAATTGTGTTTCAAGAACAAGAACTTCACTCAGTTCTTTTAGTTTTTCAAAATTGGTGGCATACAGGTATTTTTGGAGTATATCCTTACGATTCTCTGCATTTCTTTGATGTCTGTGATAATGTCCCTCTTTTCTTGTATAATCTTATTAATTTGGCTCTTCTCTCTGTCTTTTGGTAAATTTGACCAAGATTTTGTCATGCTAGTTGAAGCAAGTTCTCATTTCCTTGGTTCTTTTTTTAGGTTTTATTTGTTTTCCTGTTTCTGTTTCATTGATTTTAGCCCTCTTTTGATTATTACTTGTTGTCTCCTCTTTTTGAATATTATTTCTTCTTGTTTTAGAGCTTTTAGGTGTTATGTTACTGTTATGAGAACTGGCTTTTTTTTTTTTTTTTTTTTTTTTTTTCTGTGGGGGTTTTTTTTTTTTTTTTTAACTCCCCCCCCCCCCCCCAGGCGACTTGGGGGTAAAGTTTCTCTGTGTAGCCCTGCCATTCTGTAGAACAGGCTGATCTTGAACTCAGTGATCCAAATGCCTCCCTGGTCCTGAGATTAAAAGCATGGGCCACCAACACCTGGTCTGTTTTCTTTTTTTTTTCAGTTCCAAAAATTTTCTTTGTGATTTGTTTCAACCCATTTTCCATTCAGTAGTGAGATCTGATGAGATTTTCTTCATTTCCTAGTATGTGTTCAATATTAGAACGTTCCAATAGCTACTGAGAGTATATTCTTCAGTGTTTGGGTGAAATGTTCTGTAGCTGTCTGCTGGTTCCAGTTGATTTATGACATTATTGACCTTCACATTTCTCTGTGTAGTTTTAGTCTAGCTGCCTGTCTTGTCTGTTGGTGAGAGTCGGGTACTGAAGTTGCCCACCGTCATCGGGCGAGGGACAATATGTTATTTTAGCTGTAGCGGTGTTTATTTTACGAAGTTTGCTGTAGAGATGTTTAGAATTGCCAAACCATCTTGGTGGATTTTTCCCTTTGGTGAGTATATAATCTCCTTCCCTGTCTTCTTTGATTAGGTTGAGTTTGAAGTCTGTTTTGTTAGATGTTAAAACACCTTTTTGCTTCTTGAGTTTATTTGCTTGAAATGTTTTTTCCTTTTTCCTTTTTTTTTTTTTCCCTTCAGTATTCTGGGGTGATGTTTATCCTTGCTGATGAAGTGTATTTCTTGGATGCAGCCAAAAGAAATCTATCCTTTCTTTCTTTCTTTCTTTCTTTCTTTCTTTCCTTCCTTCCTTCCTTCCTTCCTTCCTTTTCTTTTCTTTCTCTCTCCTTCCTTCCTTCCTTCCTTCCTTCCTTCCTTCCTTCCTTCCTTCCTTTCTTTTCTTTTCTTTTCTTTCTCTCTCCTTCCTTCCTTCCTTCCTTCCTTCCTTCCTTCCTTCCTTCCTTCCTTCCTTCCCTCCCCTCCTTTCTCTTTCTTTTTCTCTTCCTCTTTTTCTTTCTCTTCCTTTCTCACTTTGTCTCTCTCTTCCTCTCTTTGTCTCTCTTCCTCTCTTTCTCTCTCTCTCTCTCTCTCTCTCTTTCTTTGGCCTACTCGTTTTGTTTTGTGTGTTTTTGCCTGCCTGTATGCCTATGCACCATGTGCATCCTTGGTTTTGCTTTTTGGAGGTCAGAAGAAGGAATTGGATCCTCAGGAACTAGAATTACAGATGATTGTGAACCACCAAATGGGTGCTGGGAACTGAATCCAGTCTCTTAGTCTGTGTCTTTTTATTGGGAGAATTGTAGCCATTGATGTTGAGAACTATCAGTGAGCAGTGTTTATTGATTCTCGTTATTTGATGTATGATGTGGGTTATTTACCATCCACACCGTTTGGTTAACTGTTCTGGGATTATTTATTCTTCGTGTATCGAATATAGTTAACCTCTGCAAACCGAGGTTTTCTTTCTAGTGCCCTTTGTAGATCTGGATTGGTAGATAGAAATTGCTTATATTTGGTTTTACTGTGGAATGTTGCTCATTCTCTGTCAGTTGTGAGTGATAGTTATAGTGTATGTAGGAGCCTGGGCTTGCATCTGTGATCTCTTAGTTTAAAGAAATCTGTCCGTGCCCTTTGGGTTTTCAGAGTCTCCATTAAGAAGTCATATTCTGATGGGCCTGCCTATATATGTGATTTGTTCTTTATCCCTCGCAGATTTTAACATCTTTTCTTTTCTCCTATATGTTTAATGTTTTGATTGTTATGTGTCATGGGGAGTTTCTTTTCTGGTCCCATCTATTTGTTGCTTTGTGTGTTTATACTTTGATAGGCACCTTCTTTATTATGGGGAAAATTTCTTCTTTGATTTTGCTAAAAAATACCTTACTTGCCTTTGACTTAGGTTTCTTTTCCTTCCTCAGTTTCTATTATTTGTAGATTTGGCGTTTTCATTACATTTCTCGGGGCCTATAGCAGCAGGTTTGTTTGTTTATGGAGGGGACCTGTTGTCTTTGCTGTTCATAGTTGTGTTTTGGGGGCTCTGAAGTAGGCATCTAGTTAGGATTATTGGCGTTGTTTCTTGGTATAGCTGTCTGCTCTTGTCTTTTTTGGATGGGTGTTTCATGCTTTGGTTGCTGTTGCCCTCTCAGGATCCTAGTTAGTTATGATGGTGTGGGATCCCTAGTTGAGAGTGCTTTTGTGGGTTGGGTCAGCAGGACAAAAAGATGGGCTAGGAGGAAAGGCTGAGAGGCTCAGTGAGAAGCTGGGGCCACACCAACTGGGCTGATAAACCTTGAATAAACTGTTAGTGATCGATTGTCTCCACTTTGAAGTTACAGGATTGCTTGCCTTTTTTTTTTTTTTTTTTTTTCTGAATTAGATTTTGTGGTGTTTGCCGTTCTGAATTTTAAGGACATTTGGAGTATACTATTAATAGCTTCCCATTAAGCCAGTACCTATAGGGCTGAGTATTATTAGTCATTCCCAAGAGAAACGAAAAGGAAGCATGAAGAAAGTCTTCCTAAGGAAGACTGGAAGGGAGAGTATTTGTAGCCTTCAACATGCTGGAAAGTCTTGTAGTAATACATGCTGGGAGATTTGGTCAGATGCATTTTTCTTTCATTGTTACCAGAAGTATACACCCATCCCGCAAAGTTAGGAGAGGAGAGGGAGCAGCAGAGCAGACTCCTGAGGGAGAACGAACTATGTGAGTGAAATCCTGTTAGTATTTATGAGGTTATACATACAGAGCCTTAAGTGCACCAAGCCTTTTCACACACTAAGCTGAATAGAATGTTGCTGTTGATGTGGGTGAGTGTCCTTGTAGCTGCCACTGACTTAGTCACTAAGTAGCATTATTTGGGAAGTCTGTTTATGAAAGAGGCCCAGAAGGTTTCTTTGTTTGGAGAATGCAGTAGCTAAAGGGTTGTGACATTTACCATTTACATGTCCTTTAACAACAGCAAAGTGATGTTAGTGTGAATCCTCAGCCTATAGGTAGCTGTGATGTAAAGTAAAAATCCAGTCTCTTTCAGATTAAATTTAGCTGTGAGCAGAAAGCTGACACAGCCCTTGGGCTGCATGTGTGGTCCAACACAACATTTGTAAACTTACTTAAAACCTGAATTCCACACCTGAGCGTATACACAAAGAACCCTGTGCCACAGGGTTATTTGTACCCCATGTTTATTAATGTAGCTAGGAAATGGAACCAACCCAGTCTAAGAGAAATGAATATTGAAAGTACATTACATAGATAATGTATAATATTTTCAGCTCTAAGGAAATGTGTAATTGGGCTGGGGAGATGGCTCAGCTGTTAGAGGCTAAACACACAACCATAAATAGAAGAAAGGTGAAATTATGAATTTTTCAGGAAAGTGCATGGACTTAGAATATATAATATTAAACGTGATCAGCCAATCTCAGAAAAAAAAAACCCACACGTTATCCCTCCATTGCTGGTTCTTTAGCATGAACTTTAAATATAACAACATCATGTCACAAGGTCAAAAGGGTACATATACATGGTTGGCACATTGACTTCTGCTTTAGATTAAAAGCCTTTACTTTTACAAAAATTTGAATTTGACCATTGTACAGCCTAAATGTCAAAAATTGGTTGAACCATTGGGGAGAAGGATTCTGGAAAAAACACTGTTGGGTTTTTTGTCTGTTTGTTTTATTTCTGTTTCATTCACTCAAATTGTCATTCATTGATTAGTCTTAGGCAACTTAAGAAAGCTAATGGTGGGGACAAGAGTGCTGCCAGAAAATTATTAGTTAAGGAAGGTGATATTGCATCACAAGAAGACCAACAGAGCCAACAAATCTGGGCCCCGGAGCTCTGTGGAGACTGTACCAACCAAGGACCATGTCTGGAAAGGACTCAGGCCTCCTACTTAGATGTAGCCGACAGGCAAGCAGCTCAGTCTCCATGTAGGTCACCTGGGGGAGTAGGGGCCTATCTCTGACATGAACTCTGTTGCCTGTTTTTCAATCACTTATCCCGGGCAAGGTGCCCTTGCCGGGTCACAGGGGAAGAGAATGCAGGTGGTCCTGATGAGACTTCATAGTCTGGAGTCAATTGGTAAGGGAGGAGGGCTCCCCCTTTCTGGAGGGGGAGGGAGGAAAGAGGTGTGGGGTGGAACCGGGAAGAGGTGAGGGAAGGGACTACGATTGAGATGTAAAATGAATAAATTAATAAAAAAAAAAAGGAAGGTGATATTACATACAGAGTAATAAGAGTTAGATTTTGTTCTTCCTCCTCCATTGTGCTAGGGATCAAACAAGAGGTCTTGTGCATGCTGGGTGGGCAAGCACTCTACCACTGAGCTACATCCTCAGCTCAGCTTATTCACAGTTTATATTCATTCCTGGTTCAGATTCTAGTGGTCCTTGGTGAGTTGGATTAGTTGAAAAATATTCAAGTAGATGTCAGTTAAAGAATAGTTTTATATTTGAATGTTTAGAGAAATGAATCTTCCTTATCACATTTGTGAAATTTGATTTTAACAGCCGGTGGTTCCTGTTTTTATCTACATGGTAGTCCCAGTTGAAGATGAGTTAGTCCCTGCTGGTACCTCCTCACTCAGACAGTACTTCAGAGTTTCAAAACAGAATACTGTTGCTTCCCTTAGTAACATTGCATCTATCCATTTATTTTTACATGTGTGGATATAGCATGGATGTGTCCTATTTTTTCCTTCTGAAAGTACTAGGCCTCAGTGGTTACCTTTTGCTCTTCCAGAAGACCTGGGCTTAGTTCCCAACACTCACATGGCAGATGAGAACTGTCTGTAACTCCAGTTCTAGGAGATCCAGCTGCCCTCCTGTGGCCTTTGAGAGCACCTAAACACGCACATGGTGTGCATACATACACAGGACAAAACACAGAAGATAAAGATGAATCTTGAAAAGGACTACAAGAACCTTAAGAAATATCTGTTTGCTGCTTTTGTTTGTTTGTTGTGTGTATTTTTATGTTGCAATGCTAGGGTTGAACCCAGGTCCTTCTGTGTGTGCTAAACAAGCACTCCATCATTGAGCTGTACCCATAACCTCTGCCTTTGCTGGTTTTAATGTTAAACTGAGTTGTATAGTCTGACCAAGATTTAACTGTAAGAGATTCAGGCAGTGCAGCAGGTAATGGCACTTGCACCAAGCCTCAGCTGGGTTCAGTGCCCTCCACCGCACAGTGAAAGGAAAGAAATGACTTCATGAGCTGTCCTCTGACTTCCACATGAAGGTCATGATGTGAGTGCCCCAAGAAAGAATGAAAGCATAAGTAAATGTAAGAGTGTAATTTACAAAAAAAAAAGAGTGTAATTTACAAAGTAAGAGGTTCCCCTTCAGAACTTTGATTAATCTATAAACATGTTGGTTAATAGTAAAAAGAGTGGCTCTAAGCAATCTAAGTGTGAATCTCAAGGCTTATACTACAGAATGTGACCCTCTTCAAATCCAAACGTATTATGAGACATGCCAGAGCCAGTCTCACAGTAATACCTTATTAAAAAAGTAATTGTCCTCTAACAGTATGTTTCCTTTGTGTATGCATCTCCTAATGATTGATGTTACCACACTCTCCCACAAGATGGCAGACCAGACCCACTTATTTTATGGTACATGCCATATGTTCATGCCCTTGATTACTCTTGAAACCTTTTTCTGTTGCTTTAGGTGGGCGGTATCAAACCGAGAAATGCTCATAGCCCAAAACAGCTCCTTGGAATTTAAGCTACACCGACTGTATTTTATTAGTTTGTTAATGGGTGGAACTACAAATCAGCGAGAAGCCTTACAATATGCGAAAAATTTCCAGCCATTTGCCCTAAATCATCAAAAAGGTGAGTCTGCAGTCAGACAGCTTTTTTTCTTTTGTGCTTTGTGGAAGGAGCATGGGCAAGGTGGGGAGAGCACAGCGATTTGAGACAGTGTGTCTGTGAGGCCCAGGGTGGTCTCATACTTGTGATCCTCTTATGTCAGCCCCCAGAATGCTAGCAATACAGATGACGTCACCAGCATGGCTTGAGTTAGAGATTCTTGGTGTTTGGAAGGAGCCAGTAGCCATCACTTGTGTCCCTCACACACATTTTCTAATGAGTTAACATTGTTGGGATAACTGGCAGTAGAAACATTAAGCAGCAGCACAGCACTGAAGCCAGAGAGTGCAGAGTTAGGGACTCCTTAATGTAAGGACACCGACAGGACCAAGGTGGCAGCTTAAGTCTAGAAGTTCAAGTATTTTCAGTGCTTTTCTTTTCTCATTCTCTTCATGCGGTACCCTTAATTTAGAGGGAGAAACTTTGCAGTTACACTTACGGACCAGAATGTTTACATTATTTTAGGATAGGCCACATGAAATAGAGATGTATTTAGCTGTCTCAACCTATTATTCACATGTATTTTAGACATGACTGTGCACACTTCCATTTTGCTGGTGCCTTTTCTTTTAGACATTCAGGTATTGATGGGAAGCCTTGTGTACCTGAGACAAGGGATTGAAAATTCACCCTATGTTCACCTACTTGATGCAAACCAGTGGGCTGACATCTGTGACATCTTTACTCGGGATGCTTGTGCCCTCCTGGGGCTCTCCGTGGAGTCTCCTCTCAGTGTCAGGTGAGGGGCTGGGCCCTGGTTGCTCTGAAATGAACACTATGCTGGGCAACTTTTCCTGTTGCCTTTGTGATTAAACCCGTAGGTTGTGTTGTGTGTAGTTGGTACAGTTGGGGGGCAGCAGTTCTCCAAGTGTGATCAGGGAACCAGGGAGTCCAGAGCTCTTTCACTGCTGACATTCGTGCAAATGATGCAGAAATGGAAGTGAGTTAAGTATGAAGGTCTGTGTTGTGGGGGCATTGATACCAGCCTCAGCAGGACTTGCAGCAGCTCCTCACTACCCTTCTGCCTGCCTGGGAAATGCTCACTGAGCTCTGTAGTGCTTTGGTGGGTAGTAAAGACTTGTTTTAAGTTGATATTTGGGTCTATATCTTTTTAGCATTCTGTGTGACCCAGTAGGTATTTATATAAGACATTTAGTTTCACATCACAGTGTGAGGCTTGTCTTGAGACAAAGCAACTGTGAGTTATGAACTGTCTTGTTACAGGATACAGTTTTTACTTGAACTAATTTGTGACACTCCATATGTAGTATGTTTATTGTAATTTTAAATGAATTAATCACTACATTTTAATTTACGTAAGCTTGTCACATTAAAGGAAGCAAGTGATGCCAAGTATGTATATTTTTTGATACAATGACAAAGGTCAAGGTTTTAGACCAGGTTGAAATTTTTGGTTTTGAGTTTGTAAAGGTTTTTCTGATGAAATTGGTAATGACAATGTAGTTTTTTTATATTGTAAACTGGAGGGAAAACTTTGGAAAGTTTAATTCATATACCCTTACATAATCATACACAGAGAAAAGACAGGCTTGGAAGTGTTTCTTGTTCTTTAAATGTAAAAGCAAAAACCACCGTGTCTGGAGGCACACTGGCACTAGTCCTTGTACTTTCCTCAGCCCTCCTTGAACTGATGAGATTCATGCTTCTTATAATGATGGCTCCTTTCTTTCAGCACTGAATGCCAGAGCTGCCTCTCTTCTTATAGGCAAAACCTGTAATTTTTTTTAATTACTGAGGAAGTAAGAAGAAATTAAGCCATCCTATCAAAAAACTATCTTTTTAAAATTTGCTCTTTTTCCTTATGTCTCCCATACTTGTTAGACTTATGTAGTAGCATTAAGGTTTTAGGTTTTGTTTGTAGAGGGATTATTTTAGTAACTACAGGAAATGTAGCTGATAGCAGGAGGCTCAGGGAGAAAATATTTTTTTTTCTTCTTTTAGAGAAATAGCTGCTCTGCGGTGTCCACTTGCCAGGTTCTGTGCTGTGGCATTCTGAGAGTTGGCACTAATGTCCCTCTTCTGCCCTCAGTTTCTCAGCAGGTTGTGTGGCACTGCCTGCGCTGATTAACATCAAAGCTGTGATTGAGCAGAGGCAGTGCACCGGAGTCTGGAACCAGAAAGACGAGTTACCTGTGAGTTCTGTTGGCAATTTACTTACCTTTGCTGCTGCAGAAGATGGATGCTTTAAGAGATAAAAGTGCTCTTCCTAACCAGGAAAAAAAATGTAGCCATTCAGCAGGGGGTTTGTTTTTATTTTCATGCACGTAAACATGGCTGAAAAATAAGGTTGAGAGTATATCTCAGTGGTAGACCGTTTGCCTGGCAGGCTTGAGGCTGTGAGTCCAGCCCCCAGCACCACTCTGAAAAGGAAACAAGCCAGTTAACTAATAAAAATGAAAATAGTTATGAGGCGCTGATGGTATACACTAATTCCAGTGCTCAGAAGGCAGAGGTAGACAGATCTTTATGAGTTAGAGGTCAGTCTGGCCTGTATAGTGAGTTCCAAGGCAGCCAGGGCCTCAAAGTGAGACCTTGTCTCAAAAACAAAAAAACTAAACAGGAAAATCAACTTGAAGACCGTAGTATCTTTTGGAGACATTGGAGGACATTGGAGGACTGTCTTCAAAATTTTGAATTCCAGTTGCAGTTGCAAGCTGAAGAGTGCAAATATCAGAACCGGGGAGAGTTATGCATTCTGTTAGCACACAGTATTGCGTTATGAACTCCGTTTATCTATAAAGGAGGCCCCCTTTCTCTTTTGTGGGCTATTGAAGCCTAAAGTAACAGGTGCATTGTGGCTGCCATGGTGGTGGTTATGTCAGGTGCAAGTGTTTTGTTTGGCACTTTTTGCAGTGGACACCAAGACTTTAAAACAGTTACCATTTCTGACACAGTTACATCACAGACCCTGGAGGGCTGAATTAAGCTTTGACGTGGCTGGCTTCTTTTTTTACCATACCTGCACACAGGTTTGCCTGCATTTACCTTGTTCTTTCAGCTGTAAGCCTGCCTTGTCAGTTGGTTGCACCAACTTCAAGAGCTTGTTGAAGATAGTCTATGACTAAAGACACAGGTGCCTTTCCAGTACTACACATGATCAGGGCATAAGCAGCACACTCTGCTCTATTGCTGCTGCTTGGGCACATGCAAGAACTCAATTCCTGAGCCAGCTGCTCAGGCACAGACCTGTAATCCCAGCACTCAGGGAAGCAGAGGGAGGTGGATCTCTGTGAGTATGAGGCCAGCCTGGTCTACAAAGTAAGTCCAGTAGAGCCAAGGTGACACAGAGAAACCCTGTCTCAAACAAACAAACAAACAAACAAACAAACAAAACCCTTGCTACCTTAAGCAGGTGCCCAGCTTCCAGCTGTGAGAATCTCTGAAATTTACACACTGATGCAGAGCAATCTGTAGAATCCCAGCTGACAGTGTGCACTTGGGGCTGGGAAAGCAAAAAGTGGTAGTGGTTGGTAATTTCCTTATGATTGCTTTGATGTACTTTTGGCTTTGGCTTTTTTTTTTTTTTTTTAAATACTCTTAGTAAGTAGTGCAGTTTGGGTTTTCTCTGATCCTCCCAGGCACTGGGTTTACAGGTGTGTTCCACTATCTTTGTGGTACTGTAGTTTGTGTAGTTTGGACTCGGCTCCCTGTGCATACTGAATTTCACCCCCTACTCTTTGTCAGTTTTCCTTAAAGAATCTTATATATAGTCTTTGTCTCTGGCTGGTGTGGAGCTTATTGTACAGATCAGGCTATCCTCAAACTCAAATCCCTCTTCTCTGCTGGGTTCAAAGGTGTGTGCTCTCACACCTGGCAGGAATGGACTTTCAGAATAATAGCTATTGTAGATTGAGGAGGAGGGAAAACGGTGTATTTGTAGAGTTTCTAGTGCACAGCAGCCACACTACTCGATGATTTCAAATTTTCATGTGTGTTTTTGGCAAAAGCACGATACTGATACCATGTCATGAGCTTGAGTGTGCATATCACAAAAGATACTGGTGAGATTTGGCTTAAGTCTAAGTCCAGGCTCATAGGAGGCTGAGGCAGGAGGATTACAAGGCCTGGCTGGGCAACTTACCGAGATCCTGTCTCAAAAAGAAAAAACAAAAACAAACAAACAAAAAAACACTTGAACACATGCACAAGGGCTGAGTGTCAGGAGGTAGGTTGGGGTGCTGGCCTTAAATAACTTGGTTTACCTCCCTGCTTGAGCTTTTCTCTGGACCATTTCATACAAATTACATAGGAAGCTCAGATTTGAAGCTCACACAGATGATCACTATATTTGGACTGCTCGTGGCAGGGTTGTTGCACTGAATTTACCACCTAACCGAGTGCCACAGAAGAGCCAGGAGGCTGGTGGTTTCCCCCTTGGTATCTATTTTGATGCATTTCAAAATATCCATTTCAAAATTTCAAAATGCATTTCAAGGTATCCTGGCCAGGGATGTGGCTTAGGGGTGGTCACTCACAGACCGAGCTGTGAGTTGCTGCCTAGTCACCTCAGAGGTGGCAGGTTTGATTCTCTCAGACCTCAGAATTTGTTTACAAACTAGTAATTTTGCAAACTGGAAGTTTAACTAGCCTGTGTGTGTTTTTCTTTTTGGAACAGATTGAAGTGGATCTTGGTAAAAAGTGCTGGTATCACTCCATATTTGCCTGTCCCATTCTTCGTCAGCAAACAACAGATAACAATCCACCCATGAAATTGGTTTGTGGCCATATTATATCAAGAGATGCCCTGAATAAAATGTTTAATGGTAGCAAGTAAGTATGTGACTTCTTAAACACGAAATAAATCATCTTGCAGGAAGATAAGATGTAATAAGGATAAATGAATGCACCTAAAATCATTCATTCATTTAGGTTTTCCAAAACAGGGTTTTTCTGTGTAGTCCTGGCTGATCTGTAGACCAGGCTGGCCTCAAACTCAGACCTCCAGAGTGCCCCACCATGCTAAACCATAACTAGATTTAAAAACGAGTTTCTTAGCTATTCATAGAAACTGGATTACATCTAATCTTTGGTTAGTTTAAGCTACTCAAGGATTTGGTGATGTGATTTATAACCTACTGTGTACACCCTTCTCTGCTTTCCTTTTCTCACTTGGGGATTTATTTTGGGGTATTTTTATATGCTTCATAAGAACCCTTTGTGTTCTTGTTAAAGTTAACAGAATAACACGGCATGATGTGCATGCTAATAATCCAGCACCTGAGTGGTAGAGGCAGGAGGACCCTGAGTTCAAGATTATCCTCAACTCCATATCAAGGTAGAGGGGTGGTCCTAAGCTACATGAGATTGCATCTCCTCCCAAAATGTAGACTACTTTGTAGTATGGAAATGAGCTTACTTAGCCAGTTTTCTATTGGTGAATACAGTGCCAGAGTACGTTATCCATTTATCCATGCGATAAATTCCTACCAGGGTACTCATGGTTCAGAGTATATGGACATTTGTAATTTTATAGATAATTAGCAAAAGAAAAGAAAAAACTTAGGCAGTTAGGGTAGTTTTTACTGATGTTGGTTCTGGCCCCATTGTGGGAAGTCCCTTTCCTGGGAGGTCTGTTCTTTGATAGAAACTATTTATAACTCTCCCTAGACCGTACAGAAACTCAGTCAGTACAGCTCACTCGTGACCTTGTTCACATGGAGCCAATGTTCTTTGTCACTGAAAGGCATGTGGGCTCTTCCTGATGCAGGATTGGGAGCTCGCAACAGATTTGCTCTAAGAGCATATACAGTCGACACATGTGACATATTCACTTAGGGACAGTGCAATATAAACCTTAGTGGAGCTTTAGGTTTGCTTCTAAAGTAGAGCTTTATTTTACCAGCAGAACAGTTTTCACTGATTACTAAGTATTAAAGAGGCTTTCAGGTTAAGATCTGATTTAGGTTTTATTTTCTGTGACCCTTCAAATCTTGGCTGGCAGTTATGTTAAGGAACATAGTTAATCCTCCAGGCAAAATAAACATGTAAGCTGTGCTTTGTACATGCAGTAGGTGTGTATACAGGTATTAAAATGTACTCTCTATACCTAAGTAGAAATGGAGTGCTCAGTGCTGATATTGTTCCTTGACTTAATCTTTTTTATCTTGTGTTTAGATTAAAATGTCCATATTGCCCAATGGAACAGAGTCCAGGAGATGCCAAACAGATATTTTTCTGAAGAAATGAGTTTGTTTGCAATTTGTAAGTGAAACTGAATTATGGGTACATTCGAGACAAGAGTGTTCCATTGACTGCAGCTGTTCAAGGACTGCCCCGTTTATAAGCTGTGCTCCAGAAGCTGCCGACATGCTAGTGTGCGTGGAGGGAGAGCCCCAGCTGGGCATCACATAGGGCTTTATTCACTCTTGGTCTTCGTTCCTGATCAAGCAAATACACCAGCAGTTGTCATTCAGTGCAGGTTTTTATACTTACTATATGGTGATTTTTTTTTTTTTTTTTTTTTTTTACTGCAAAGCAGAAACAGAAGTTGACCTTCCTGACATGTGTTTAATATTTCCCCTGCTTTTACTTCTGTAATTTTCTTGATAATTGTAAGCTTGAGAGTGTTTGTGGAAGAACTTTCTTTCTTGTATATATAATTAAATGAAAATTCTTCATAGGAGTTTGACAAATTGAATTGTGGTCATAAAACAAATTTGGGTTTTTTTGTTTTCTTTTTGGCTTAAGGAAGAAAGCTGTGATAAATTCCAAATTTGCATAGCTTTTTGATGTTTTTCTCTGCTCCACTCTTGCTTCAAAGTCAGCACGCATGCAATTGAGTCTATAGCCCAGTAGGCTGCCTGTTTAAAATTCCATCATGAATTTAGCAGGCTGATGTGAGAATGAAAGCTATTACTGTTGGTTTTTTTTCTTTTATTACCAAGAGGTGCTTTTTTTTTTTTTTTTTTTAATAAATGGAATTCTGAAGTTAGGGTGTTACTAAGTTGAGATACGCTTTCTGTCTTGGCACCCTGTCTTTTGAAATCTGCCTTTAAGATTTGGCTGTATCACATTAGTTTATCAGCACAGACATGCAGTGTTGTGCATGTGCGTATGAATATGTGCGCCAGCATAAAACACTGTGTTTGTGGAAGGGAGGAAGCATGTTCCGGTTCTACATGCAGGTGCCAGACTTGAGGCCCTTAAGGATAGACACTAGCAACTTTGTGTACTGCGGACCTCGTTTGCTGCTGCTCTGTGTTTAATTAGTACATTGTTCATGCCTCTCTTCTGCAGTGTCCTATCCCATTGACTGTGAACCTGTATATTAATCAGATGGCTACAGATAATAATCTTTTCTTTTGTGAGGTATCTTCATTTAACACACTGCCCAGAAAGAGCCGTGTGTAAGAGTTATTCTCTATATGAGGAACTTCATGGAAAAGACTTCTGTGGACGTAATTCTGACTTAAACCCACGAAATACTTCGTCTTGAGAAGAGTGCTGTATAGACATCACCACCTTTATTTCATCTGATATAGGTCTGAACATCAACATAGGAATACTTTCATGAGAAAACGAAAAAAGTTGTAAACATGGAAGCAACAAGAAATGTGACTCTTCTATTTCAAACTACAGACGGAATTGGTTTAAGGGAATGGGGGTAACAGCTTTGGTGCTAAGATATTTAGAAATTGCCAGCATTCGTAGTGGTGTACTATATACTAGCCTGGATAGTGTCTCCTGAATTGTTTACCTAGGAGGGCTGGCGTTTGCTTGTGAAGGGAAAGTGTAATACTTGCAGAAAAGCCTGTGAAATGGCCATGTGGTCAGTTTCATGTTGATGGCTACTGTGTGCTGTGTAGGTTAGCTGGGGTCATGATTGATCCAGCTCAGAGTGCATGCTTTGTTCAAACTCAACCTGGCTCACAATGACTTCTATTTCCCTATTGGGATGCTCTGTAAAATCCCTCATGCCCCATGAAGCAGTGCAAGGAAGAGCAGAAACACTTCTAGACTGCAGGAGAGCGGACACAGTGCCAGGCAGTATCCTTTTGAGGGTATAAACTCATTTACTATGGATATTTTTTCCCTTGAATTAAATTCTAGAGTGACAGACTTTTTTTTTTTTTAAACCAATCTTTTTAAAACTACACCAAATTTGGTTTTTAGGGTTTTTTCCCCCTATAACTTATTCTTACCTTCCCACCTCAAACATATACACGACATTTAGACTTCATGTAAAGTTTGTGTGATACAGACATGCTCTTGAGGCTGGTGAAAATACTTCTGGAAGCAAGACCCTTCACACTGTTGGCTCAGGCCGTTTTAAGGACAGAGGCTCTGCCTGGTCCTCCTGGTGCTGGGAGTCTCATTTGACAGTCTCTTGTGAAGCTTATATAACTTTAAAAAGAATGAGCTTTAACATTTTTAACATTGTGTTTAACATTTTAACATTTTTAACATTGTGTTTGACCTTACAGCTTCCTCCCATGGGCAGGCAGGGCAAGGGCCCCCAGACTGAAACTTGATCTTACAATTTACCATGGAAATTAGGTCTGAAGCTCTTCTTTAAATGTGTGGACTTTATCTGTGAGAGACTGACTGCAGCAGAGGTGAATTTGAAGAAGGCAGACCTTGACCAAAGATGCTGACATACAATATTGGGATCCTTGACTCTAGAACCTCCTTCATGGTGGTATAGACCATGCCATCACTAGTGTCATGCTAATGCTGACATGCAGGAGGGTGTCATTTGTCTCTCTGAGTCTTATTAGAGAAGGTAATGCTAGAGGCAAAGATTGTCAGTTACACAGATAGCAGGCATTGGAAATGGCCCAGAATGGCTTCTTTGAGAGCCAGTTCCTTTCCTGGTTGTGGGCAAAGGCAGCCTTGAGACTCTGCTAAACCAATAAAACCTTCTTAGCAAATCTTTGGATTCTGGTATAGACAGAGCCTCTCTACAGTGGCTAAGATTTTCATTGATCTGTTTCTCTTTTGTGTGATCATCACAGATGCCATTTCTATTCTATTGATGATTATATGAGACTCTTAATACATAAATGAACGGGTATTGGTGCCTCTTTATTTTTAAAAAATTGAAGAAAAAGAGCCACCTCATATTCATAGTGTGTATTTTGTGAGTGTGTGAGCATTTAATTGAAAATAAGAAAGTTATGAAGTAAATTTTTCGTTTTACTTTT
Organism: Psammomys obesus; assembly: GCF_907164565.1. Lineage (NCBI taxonomy): Eukaryota > Metazoa > Chordata > Mammalia > Rodentia > Muridae > Psammomys > Psammomys obesus. Next base: position 715,469 of record NW_026596240.1, on the reverse strand, counting down.
TCTACAGCAGCTAATGTGTAGGGAGACATTAAACCCACACCAAATCATGTGGGGGTGAGGATCCCCCAATCTTCCTCTCCAGGTGGCCAGTCCCACAGGCTGTACAGCTCAGATTCCGAATCTTTGTGTCATGTGTTGTTTCCACCTCCGTGGTGTCGGCCTTTGGGACAGTGTGTATCAAAAGCCAAGAGTTGTTGGTTTATCTACAAACACAAGCTGCTGGTAGACTACACTAGCCCTCTGGTTTCCCAGCGCAAGCTCTCATACAATGGACTGGCAGCTGCACTGTCCGGCGTGTGGTCAGCCGACTCAGGTTCTCTTCAGGGAAGATAAAGGCAAGCTTTGTTCTGGTTCTTCTCTAGGGTGTACAGTGAAGACAAACCAAATATTTTTCACCATTCAACTGTCTGTATGTTATCTTTGCTAACACTAGAGTAAAACACGAAGAGGGAGCATTAAGCAAGGACCACATACAAGGCTTGGTGTTTCATAAGCCTACCAGCTGACAGGTTGTATGTGGTACTGTAGTTCACCATAAGCAGGTACAGGCGTCATGAACTTTTCATACTGAATTATAATTGAGTAGATACCAAAAACAGAGTGGCAAATGTATTTTATTAGTAGCAGACGAGGCATTTAGTTTTAGGGTGAATTTTCCACTGTTGATTTTACTTTAAGATGTAGCAAGAGAACATTTTGTTTTTAAGGCATTTTAAAACTGTAGCAAGCATATGCTTCATTTACTTCCAAAGAGGCAAAAGCAGCTATCCTCGCTTACAGTACAGCTTCGCTCCATGGTATGGGTGGACACCTACACTTTTTAGTAGCAGCAGTCTTAAACTACTCACAGCCAGGTAGGTAGTAGTTAGTGCCTGAACATTTCTTTGGGAAGGGGCTCAAGTGAATGTCCTGGGGATGGAGGGAAGCAGAAGGAAATGGGAGTGTGAGTGAGTGTGCATGTGTGGAAATTCACCATCACCCAGAGCTAGCAAGCGACTGCTATTTGTCATGTTTTACTCATGACTGCAGCGTGCATGTATCTCTTCGCCATGTTTTCTAACCTACACTAAGGATTCACCAGATCATCTTGCTCAGATGGCTCAGGATTGTATTCCTTTGGCTTACCCCGTGCTCCTGGTTCTATGGTGTTTCTATAATTATGAATAGTGTTGCACTGTAATCTATCATATAGAGCTATATGTATGGAAATTTTTGATCAGTTTTTTAAGAGATGTATCCTGTTTGCAAAGGCACAATAAAATTGCATCTTCTAGATTATAGGCAATAAAGGTAACAATAAACATTATTTAACAAATCAGACTGATACTCTCTGCTCATTTGATTTTCTGAGGGGGCGTCTAACATATTCACTAGTTTCAGGGATTTCATTTTAACTTAATATGTTTAATTTATAAATTTTGAACTTATACAATAGAGTTTTTGAAAACTATAAGAAATGGTTTGTTAATGTGTGTGTATTCCTATGTAAAACACATGGCTTCTCCCGTGTATATTTTTTAAAATTAAAGAATTGCACATTTAAAAAGTGTTTTGTGGAACCAGTTTGTGAACTTTCCTTGGAATGCCTTTTCCAGGCTGATTGATCCAGGGTCACAATAAGGACTCGGGAGCCTAACTGTGACATCTTCAAGTTCTCATAGCAGGGTTTTTATAGAAAGAACCAAATGCAAAAGACATGGGGAGGGCAGTAACACATTTTGGCTAAATGTACAAAGCAATATGTTTTTTGCTAACTAGACATAGACAAGTGTTATCCTCCAACCTTTAAGTGAGGCATGGGTTAGGCTCTTCTAGAGAACATCCAAAGTGTAGCCAGGTGTTTAATAGGAAGCTAAGTGAATAGATAATAAGACATGAGTTATGACACTGTTGAATCATAGTAAAATATAAGGTCAATTTGACCCTCTGGCAGGGTCTGCTAGTGCCAACTATGAACAACCACTTGTAGGAAGCAGAGTTGGGAAGTTTTAAAAATTTGAACTTAATTTCACCTTAGAAACAAAACAGAGCTGAATACAAAGATGGCTGCGGTTATGTCTCAAATAGCAGGCTGCAACAGGTTGTGAAATAATCTCCCCATACCAGGATGTCATCCATGCAATAGTATATATTAAATACTTCATAATAGTTACAGCAGCCACAGCCTCTTGGTAGAGGGTGGGGCTGTTAGCCATTCCCTGAAGAAGAACTGTCCATACCTTGAGGCTGGCCCAGAGTTGTTAATGGGGGTAATGAAAATGCAAAGCGTTCAGTGTTGAGGACTAGCAAAAAAAGAAAAAGCAGTCCTTGATATCTATTGCCAATAGAGGGACATTGGGAGGAATGGTTGAGACAGGGCAGCCCCCTTTGAGAAGAATCCCAGACTTGCATGGTATTATTATTCCCTTTAAATCTTGTAGAGGTCTCCATCACCCTGAGCTCTTTTTTTATAGCAAGCACAAGGGTGTTCCGTGGACTGTGGGAGGAGTGAGTGTGTTGGAATAGAAGCTCCTCTTTAACAACAGCCTAAGAATTGGGGACGATGTGGAGGAGAGTTTTAAAGGCTTTGGGGGTATAATTTTCTTTATGGATATGATCGTCTATCCTGTTGCGAGTCCTTCCTGGTTGGGTAGCAAGCACCACTTTTAGAACTTCTGTGATGTCTCTCCCTAGAAGATTGGTGGCTATGTAGGCTGTTAGAGGGCATGTTAGACCAGTAGTTCCACAGGGTCTTCCTGTCTTTAAGCTTGTTTAGTGATGAATGTTTGGGAACAGCCTCCTATGCCTGCAAGTTGGGACCCAGGGTGTTCGTAATTAGGCAGCCTGCTTCTGGGTTGCCTAGCAACCTCTGATGTCATCATGTCACAGGCCAGGTAGCCACACCTGGCAGGCGTGCTCCTTAAAAGGACCAACCTGCCACTTTGTCTCTGTCTCTCTCTGCCCTTGCCCTCTCCCCTTTCTCTGTTGGGGCACCCCCGCCCCATTCACCCTATCATGTCTTGCTCTCTCCTCTCTCCATCTCCATCTAATAAATCTCTTTCATATAAAATCTGCTGTACACATCATCGTTTTCATTGGTGCTTTCGGCCAGGAAGGGCTCTGCTGGTAGCACCTGGTCTGGTCATGCCAGGACCTCTTTAATTGGACCATGATGCCTGCAACAGATTTCTCTCAACTGCCCTGCCCTTACCACACACACCTGTTCTTCTGCTCAAGGCTGCTTGAACTTGGCATCCTAGGTGCTCCCAAGCCCGGGAAACAGCGAGTACACTCACGCCAGACACTGAAACTTCTGCTTCATACACAGACACAGCCTGCTCCTAAACTATTGCTGTAAGTAAGCAATACTTAACTACTGACCCTGCCCACACACAGGTGGCTTTAAACTGTATCACTGCCTCAAGCCCCAAGGGGGATATTTTAAATGTCCTGCAAAGCGCCTGCCAGAAGAGGCCGTCTTGCAGAGGAAGGTTTTCAGTTGTGCAGACTTCACATGAGCTGTGCCACGCAGGCACAGTTTTGAACCAGGATGAAACAACCTTGACCACCAGCTAGCACCTGGTCTCACTGTGCCACCACAGTTGCACACTGCACATGGCAAGCCTCCATGTTTTTAAATAGAGAAGCCCCTCCATGCGCTTGACCCTTCCCTACTCCTACAAAACTCCAAGCCTTGCATTCTAAATACTGGCTCTCAATATTTCTGACCTCTAAGGTGCTACTTCCAAGCTTTTAAAAATCTTTTCTTCCTGATTTCTGTACACTCTGCTCTTAATATATATTTTTTAAATGCTTTAAATTCTTATCTAATGATTTATATAATTTTCTCATTTATAAGACTTCTTTAATCATAACTAATTCTCTAGGACAACAATAAGCCTCATTTTAAAATATGGATTTTTTAAAAAAATTTCAAGTTATGGTTTACAATATATATAATTCAACCCTGGCTCAATAATGCTAAAATTTCAAAGTTATAAAGGTCTATTCAAATTAAGCTGATTTAAAATATATGTCTAACTGCCTATGTCTTTATCAATTCCTAAGTTAATAAATGCTGTTTCTCCTGCCATGAGCTACCTATGATTGAGATTCACCACTAGGCTTTCTGGCTAGTAAGTTAGCTATAATAAATTCAAATCTAATTTTAAAATTGCTTTATACTGTTCTATGATACTGTTGGTTTTAAAACTCATAACTCAGGTTACTATGTTCAAGTTTTTACCAATACTCTAAATTAAGATCTGTTAATTTTAGAGGCATTTATTTATTTATTTTAAAACTTGATCGTTGTGCTATATCTTTACTATCAAAAGGTTAAAATATGCTTGGTCTTGTTTTCTAAAAATGGTATTATTATTAATCTATAGTATAACCTTTGACTTAAAAGCTATGAATGTTTTATGTACTAAATCATACAGAAAACTGTCATGCTCTCACTTTAATGGACTATAGGTATGACTTTTAAGGCTCCATAGTGAATGCAAGTTAACAGTCATCTCATAGATGATCAAGTTCTCTAACATGTCTCACTGCCATCTTTAATAAACAGCTGAGAATGGTCCTTGAGTCACCATACAGGAGTTGGTAAAAATAATAAGGGAAAAGCCTTCCCAAAAGGCTCATCTACAGCAAAAGCTATGCTTCAGACCTCGACTTCTGCTCTGAGACTGTTGGCATTCCTAAACAGAGAAAACAAAAAACAAAAACAAAAAAACAAACCAAGGTTTGCAATGCCCCATCCTGCCAGGGTATAGCCAAAAGTCAGTTCCACCAGGTGACTGTTTCCAATGCAGCCAAAGGAGATGCTGGGCCTGCAGCTGCCTCAACAAACCATGGCTGCCTGCCAGCAGACTGGCCTCTGGAACTTATAATGCTCCCATGCAGTTTTGTCCTCTGTGCCCAGACATGGAGGCTCAGCCAGCACAAGAGCCACAGACACTTCCAGCCTTCCACCTCCTTGGCCTGGTGGAGGACAAATGGCTCCTTGATTCAGCGACCACCACCACCCTCGCCCAGCCCAGGATAACATTGCAGGTCTGTTTTGGCCTCACACTGGGTCTCACGGACTTGTTGCCAACTTCTGTTTTGGGAGACTTCAGATGCCTTCTCAGTTCTCTTCATATGTAGGAGACCCAGCCTTAGGCCTGAGTCCTAGAGTTGCTATTGTCAGGCCTAGACACAATATGCCTTGTTGCCAGACTCAGGAAACAGGCCTGAATGGAACCTTTTACCATCCTTTAGCTAAAGGACATAAATGTTCATAGAGGTTTCACCTATGTCTCATGGTAAATAACTAAATACAAAGGCTCACCCCCCCAAAAAAAAAATGTTATTTGAGGGTCTAAGAAAATGTCTTGAGGTTGGTAAATGCAAGTTATAAATGTTTGAGGGTCTAAGAACGTGTCTTAAAGTTGGTAAATATAAGTTATAAAAGTTGCAAGGGCTAAGGTGATTTAAGGTATCTAAACAGGTAAAAAGGCTTAATATTTCCTCCTGTTGCTATGCTATGTTGACTGCCCAGAGCTTTGGCCTTTGTCAACAGAGCTCTGATTTATTAATCTAACTCTAATACAAAAACATTCCACTGTACCGTCCACTCTCATGGTTCCAAGCGCAAGATTTTAAATCTCCATAATGTGTCCTTATGCTAAAGGTTAAAATCAAGTGAGCTTTTGCCCCTTCTACTTCAGAAAAGGCTTCTGCCTTTTCAGAGCTCACCTTAAAGAATGCTTATGCTGTTAATACAAATGTGTATGTCAACTGCCTTTTCTACAATGTATATTTCAGTACAGATTCCAATTGTGATACTAACATGTCTGAAGTTTTATCTCCTTCATAAAACTTAAAAGTAATTCTTCTAAGCTTCAGGAATCCACCTGAATTCACCTCTCAGGTCAATTGGGCTCCAGATAAGTACTTATTGCCTATCTCAGAGGGTGGGATTCCTCCCCTTTCCCGGGTTTTGGGACTTCCCTTTCCTGACTACTTGATTGCTATCTCCTACATGAAACACTGGATGGATTGGTGAGTTCCCCTCATTGTCAGCATAAACACCTCTCTTGGTAGGAGAAGATTGACCCCTGAGCGTCCAGTAATTTCCTAGTACCTTTTGAGATGGAGGAACCCCCAACCACAGTCTTCACTGGCCATGGTTGACCTCCATTTAGGACTTCCTCTTTCCTTTGTTTGAGATTTTTATTTTCCCCTTCTATGTGCACATTCCCTCCCTACCTCCCACGCTTGTCTATGAAAATCCTAGTGCTAGGTAAACTGTGTGGCAGCTGTGCCCTTGGTCTCTGGCCAACGCTGATGAGTTGTTGGATCAGGTAGGACCATACTCTACTGAGCCAAACCTTGCCTTTGGGATGCCTCTGGCAGGTCACTGACTCCTACCCTCCCAATGGAAATAGTCCATTTGTTCGTTCTCTTCTGGAGAATTTCAGATTTCTACACCTAGTGCCCACTGTAAGGGCCCCTAAGCTTACACACTTCTGTAACCAAACTTAGCCTCAATTTTCTTAGGTGACAGGTCCAAAGCAAAGCCTTTTTAATTACTGCCAGTGATTGGGTAGATGGAGGTTCCCATGTTCAAGTCTCTTTGATCCAAACCTTCCACCTCTGTTCGCTCTCCCAAAAGTTTTAAACGTACACCTAAAGGAATTTTCTCCATAACCTATTTAACTTTGTCTTCTGCCTATATACATGTTCCAGTATTCTACCAGACACAGATGTTTCCAACATCCACAACAGCGCCAAAGCAGCTACCACAAGTGTTCAGTCTGACCTCACAGACTTCCATCAAGCTGGACCTGCACTTTCCCTCCCAGCCGTGGATGTTCTTACAGACCCTGGACAGCATCAAAACAGCCTGTTCTTCCTGGACTTGGCCAGCATTTCAGCCTTTTGACCTCCCTACAGTGGCTGCAATGTGAGCAGGAAGTAGCCAGAAGAGAATCTACACCCAATATTCACTTACTATTAACAAAAGGCTGGGATGGTGTGCTTCAGGCCCAGGACAAGTAGCTCCAGGTTCTCCCAGCATTCCTCAGTCCCTACCTGCTGCCTTACATGGCTGGCAACCCTCTACCCTAAACTTTCCAGGGCAGGAGCTTTCCCTCCTCTTAACCATGTAATCTGGCCATTTTGTTGCTATTATTTTTTTTCTCTTTCTCTTAACCCCTTGCATGGCAACCAAGAGCTGCTTCCAATGTACCTAAATTTGTATACTTTAACTTGTCTTACATGAGAAGCGGCCCAAGCGCCTCATTTTTTTTAATTATAGAAAAAGGGAGGAATCTTAGTATTTAGGCAGCCTGCTTCTGGGTTGTCTAGCAACCTATGATGTCATCATGTGTCACCAGACAGGTAGCCACATCTGGCAGGCATGGTTATGTTAAAAGGACCAACCAGCCCCTTTGTCTTTCTCTCAGCTCTTGCCCTCTCCCCTTTCTCTATCGGGTTGCCCACTCTCTTCCCCCTATCATTTCTCACTCTTCTCTCTCTCTTCATCTCCATCTAATAAACCTCTTTCATATAAAATCTGCTATGCACATCATCACTTTCATTGGTCCTAATACAGGGATTAGCTGACAGTCTTGTGGGATCTCTTGTCTTAAAATTGTCTTGTCTGCCCCAGTATCAGTAAGGCATTTTAATGGCTTGTTATCTATTTTATGATGCTTTTTGTCCCAGAGCCTTCTTAGATGCTGGACACCCATAAGGCCTCTATGGAAGCAGTTTTCCTTCTTACTGTTGTTCAGTAACAGGGCTGAGGGCTGACCCATTTTTAAGTTCAAAGGCTCTAGTTGTTTGCCATCTTTATTATAACAGGTGAGACAGTCTTTTTTTTTCCAGTGGTAACCCTTGAGGCACTAGGGGAAAACTGTCTTAGGGGCATTGGGGTTCCTCTTGTGGAGGGTCTTTTTGGGCATTCACTTTTCCAGTGTTCTTTTCTCCACATTTAAAGCAGACCTCTCCTGTTTTATTGCTGCTTGTAAGGCCTGAGCTACAGAAGCAGCCAGATTTGACACTGTTCCTGTCGTGGGCAGCCACAGCCCACCTATCATAGTTTTGATCTTTGAGACCTTGGCAGGCTAGGCTGGCCTCAGAAGTCACACCCTCCAAGGTGATGTTTTTAAGACAGTGGTCTCTGGCTTCAGGGTCAGGAATTTTTCTCCCTGAGCTTGTTTTTGTTCGAAGAATAAAATCTGACAGGGCTGTGTAGTTGAGATTAGCACCTCACTCCTCCTCAGGCCAAGCTCTGATGGTGTGCAGGGGTGTCCTGGCTTATCCTGGGGCTCTGAGATCCCCGGGCATTGCTGAGGCCGCCGGATGGGATTGCTGTTTACCTTGGGGACTGGAAAGACGCCTCTGGTTAAGAATGACTTGCTGCTCTTTCAGAGAACCTAGGTTCAGTCCCAGCACCTACGTCAATGGTCACTGTGCTGCTATCACACTAGAGGTTTAAAAAATTTTTTTCCTGGAGTAATTTAAACCAAGAGTGAGCCCAAATTTGAATTCTCCACTTCTTTGTCTTCAGCCTGTCCCTAATAAAACTCTTTGCTTTATATTTATTGAACAGCATGGAAAACATGGTATGGGAAAGGAATGAATTTCTTAATCAATTTTTTTACTATAGTTCACAAGGGAAGAAGTTACTTTATCTACTGACCCAGACCAGCACTCAAAATCACAAACATTACTTCTAACTACATGTTACAACTGGTGTCTTCCAACATTTATGGTGGATACGTGTTTGTTTTTAAGGTGCGTTTATTCTTACCGGCTGCTTTCAGTAAATGATTAGTACAACATACACACACATTTATTCTGGGTCAGGGGCATAGGAGAATATAGTTATAAGTTAAAGCTCTGCATTGAGCTTAGATTGTAAAAAGCGGATTATGTAGAAGTCCAATGTATAGCAAGGTTGTCTACATTGTTTTCTTAAAGGCTAGTTAAACTGAAGCAGACTTGATCTCAGGCATATTATTAACTTGGTCAGAATGTCAGGTAAAAGATCATTTTCTGAAGGCAAAAGGTATTTTCAGGATACTTTTATAACCCAGCACTTAGGAGACAGAAGCAGGCGGATCTCTGAGTTGAAGGTCATCCTGGTCTACAGAGTGAGTTCCAGGACAACCAGGGCTACACACAGAAACCCTGTTTCTAGAACAAAACAAAAAATCCTTTAAGCCTCCAAAATCCTGCCTAGGGTCTCTGTGACACTGAAGTGTGAATCTGGAGAAGTCCATGTCTGCACTTGAGTGTGCATTGGGCACTCTCTGAGCACATCTTTCTGCTAACCCCCTTTACATCTGTGTTTAAATCTCTTCCTAGTAAACTCCAACTCTGTTTTCTAGTAGCCCATCTTAAAGTTCTTTTCAGCAGTGAAATCAAGAATGACAACTTCAGGACTAGTGAAATGGCTCAGCAAGTCAAGGCACTTGTCACATGTGGCCACCTGTGTTCAAGCCATGGGAGCCATATGGTGCAAGGGAAGAGAGGACTCTCCAAATCCTGCAAGTTTTCCTCTCACCTCCACAATGACACTGTGTAACTCTTCTGCTACATACACATGCACAAATAGGTAAATACTTACATACGTACATAAATGTACCAAAACAGGTGTACTTGTTTCCTAAATAGGATCTCTCTATGTAGCTTTGGCTGTCCTGTAACTCAATTTGTAGACTAGGCTGGCCTTGAACTCAGGGATCTGCCTGCCTCTGCCTCCTGAGTGCTGAGACTAAAGTAAGTCATGACCACCATGCCTGGCCTAATAAAAAGTTTTTAAAAAGAGTATGCCAATTTCACCTGAGTGGAGGTCTTTGAAAGAAAGACCTCCAGCTGCTGCAGCAGGCAGAGCAGAATGCCATCTCCAACACACAGCATTGTTATAAAAGGAAGGCATAGCTGCACGTGCTAGTTTAAAAAGGAAGTAGAAAGGCAATTGTTAGGGACCAGTGGTGGGACGCTATCGAGACACGAGAACGCTTGGACCTTGGAGGTTGGAGCTAACCTGGACAATGCAGTTCAGTGGTAGAACATGCACTTGATATGTAAGATCCTAGATGCGATCCCTAGCAGGGGGCCTGGTAGTGGACGCTATGTTTGGTGGTGGTGGCTGGTGGGTTTCTGCTTGACCCAGTTCTGAGGATGTGGACGTTCTCACTCTGTGACGAGCTTGAGACTTGTGTGCCCTCCACCCCAGCATGTATATTTTATCTCAACAAAAAAGTGAAGATTTTGTGTTTGATGGTGGGAAAATTGTCTCATCTGTCACCAAGAGAAATACTAAAAGGAAGGCGAGAGGAAAGTTGATCAGTCCATTTTGACCAATGTGACATGGTACAGGGTAAAGGAGACTGACCTGATAATTTTACTTTCAGGTATATACCCTAGAGAAAGACATATCAGGGCTCTAGAGTGTAGCTCAGCTGGGAGAACGTTTGTGTAGCTTATACTCCCAGCACCATTCAAGCAGGGCATAGTGGCACACACGTGGAGTCCCAGCACTCAGAAGGATCAGAAATTGAAGGGTATGCAGGGAGTTCACGAGTGCATGAGTGCCTTTCTCGAGCAACAACAAAAACAAACAAGTAAACAAAAACCCAGAGATTTGTGCAAAGTTTAGTAATGTAAACGAAGAGAGAAATTTAAAACAATTTAATGCTAGGTAGTAGATGGGGCACAGCCCCGTGCTATTTAGCCATTATGAAATATGAAATGATGAAATGCTATTTAGCCATTAAACGATGTTATAAATGTTTATTTGCTAAATCCACTTACGAAGAGTGTTGTACAGTCCCATCGTAAATCCCAGGGGGTATACCTTTCTTACATACATATGCGCAGGAAATAACCAGATACACAATAACAGCAGCTAGACTGTAGATCATGGGTGACTTAGTTCCTTCAGGCTCTTTATTCCGTGGCCTCTGTTGCTTATATGGTACTGTAAGGAACTTCACAGTGGGCAGCAGTGCTGAGGGTCAGCCTTTCTCCCACATCTGTTCTGCCTCATCCTCACATCTGCCTTCCAGGAGGATGCTAAGGAATGCTCTCCAAGGACTTCATGTTTTATAAAATGAACCCTGGTAGGGATTGAACCCACTATTCTGGTGACCCCACGAGTACAGCCTAGTCCAAATGTTTAAAAATGGGTGAGGGCCTATCTACAGCTTCCCTGATGCTGTGTTTGTCAGATCTCACTCTGTGCTGTGCAAGGGCTGAGAGAAACATAGCTTCCCAGGAGGTTCACAGCCACGGTCTTCAGCGACAGGGGAAGGTGGTTCCCAGGATTTCCCATACCCCTCCACTTGGGGGAGTTTGGACTGCCTGCCATTTTCCGTTTCCTTGCAAGGAGCGCTGATGCTCAGTTGCGCTGGGAAAGGCAGTTCTCCTGGCTTTGCTATCTTAGGTCCCACGTTCCCAGCCAGTGCTGAGCAGATCACAGGTGCACACTGCTCCCTCCCTTGTGGTTTGAGGCAAAAGCACACCACAGGCACACCGCTACAGGCTCACCGATCAGGCACATCCCTGAACTCAGTGGGTGGAGGCAAGCTCCCTGCAGCAGCCATGGGGGTTCCTCCAGCTTGGGTTCTCTCCTGGCCTACAGATCCTGCAGTGCCCACCTCTGACCTTCAGTCTTTTCCATCTGATGGGCTGACAGGGGATCTCGATCATCGAGTGAGTGCTGAGGCCTCCAGCTCCACTGACCGAGAACAGAACTAGCTTGGGTGTTACTGCCTGCTCTTTACTCTGGGGTGCTCCTGTGGCAAGTGCTGCCACCCTTGTGGTGTCCTGTGGGCATTATATAGTTTTGTCAAAGTTTAGTCAAAGTGAATTCATACAGAAAAAGGACTGTCCCCACCTCACCCCCACTAAGACAATACAGAGAACAGTATACAAGAAGGCGGAAATACTGAAAAAAGAGGGCTTGATCTCTTGCAAGAAGAGATCTCTGAAGTCATGTAGTAGTTGTGGCTTCCTGGCGCCATTTTACACAAATTTCTCTGAAGGTCTGGACTTGTCTCCCTGTCTGACCAGGGGCCTGAAAGAGAGGTAGGAGACTGACCATCATTGTAGCAAGAGCCTTTACTGAGGTACCAGCACACACATGCACCCTGTTTTTGACGGTCCTGAGAACCTGTCCCTAGCGCGGCAGCAGAAATGGGTGCATGATTTCAGCCACCCTTTTCTTTAGTTCTCCCTGCATCCAAAACAGGGGGCTGCGCTGCTCAGGAGAGGTTGAGTACCTGCCTCAGGTCACACAACTCTTGGACAGCAGTTAGGCTTCCTGGAAAGTGAGATTCTATCCCCATAGCCCCAAACCGAGGACCCAGAAGGGCGCAAGGTGCACCCCCACCCTGCTGAACCTCAAAGTCGATGCGCTTGAGGTCACTGTGCTATTTCATTACGAGGTAAGAGACCCAAGTGGCTCCTCCCGGACCTTTCAGCTGAGACTCAGACCTGGGAAGGCCTCGGAAGCTGATTTGCAATGCTTCTGATTTTAGGAAGAGGGCAGGCTTTTCTGTTTTACGTTTCAAAAAGAGAGTTCAGAAAAAGTAAACATAAGTGATTGTCTTGCAGAAGCAACCAAGTGCACTCCAGATCATTCAAAGAATAAAAACCGGTCACAGGTTTGTCTTTATGCTGAGTCCATCCCCCTACAACACAAACACGGCCTCCCCCTCCCCCGCCGAGAGCCCTCCTTCCCTCCTTTTCTCAGGAACGAATTCCAATACCTTACCAGCCTTCGCTCCTCCCTAGTCAGGGACTGGCTGACCCCCGTCCCCTGCCACTGGGACTTCACTGCCACGACCCCTCCCGAACCGCCTGCCACGCCACTGGGCAGCCAGGACCACTGGGACTATGGTTGCCCAGGTGAGCAGGCTTGGCATTCAAAGAATACTCACTTGGGACATTTGCAAACGCGCCTTCGGTTCCCTGGAAGAGGAAGAAGAGAGAGTGAATGCCGTGTTACGGTCTCCAGCGACCCTCATGGCTTTGTCTGCTCCAGCCACTTGAGCATCACAGCTCTTCAGAGTTGGAGTGCGCACTACTTGGCTGCCCTCAAGTTTCAGTTAAAAATAAGACATATTTCAGTTAAAGTAAGACATTTTAAATTCGGTTTGGTGGCCTATGCCTGCAGTCCCAGCACTTCCACATGGAGAAAGGCAGAAGGATCACAACGGCTCTCAGGGCTACATCGAGCCCTTCCCAGCCGGGTTTACGCCATTCTGGCTGTGCTAGCTACTGACTTAGCTGCTCCAGGCGGCCCTGGAAGAGAGCTCTAAGTTCCCAGAGGGTGGAAAGGGCGGCGGGGTGGCCTGGCTGACTCCAGCCTGCAGGAAAGAAGCAGCTGCACCGGTCCCGCAGGGCAGCCGGAGCCCCCCTTCCCCAACCTGAACTTCACCTCCCACGAGGGCTGTCTGCCGCAAGCACACGGCACAGGAGTGGGCAGACCCCTCCCGGCGGGGCCTCCGCAGGACTTACTGTGGTAGCAGATGAGAGTGGTGACCAGGGACAGCAGAAGGACCCCGCAGACCCCGGCCAAGGGTGCCCAGATGTAGATATCACAGGCGAAATCCAGTCCCTTCCGCTCCACTGACAAGAGCCGAGTGGGTGGGATTTAGAAGCGCGCCGAGACAGCCCCCGCCCCGCGCCTCTCCCGGCCAGGTCTCCCTCCAGGATCAGGATGTTCCCTGGCGAGTACCCCCAGGCTGTCTGCCCACCCCAGCCACGAACCGCGAGGTCACCTAACCTGAGCCACTCGCCCCGGGACGGCAGGTTTCTGGTCGCAGGAGCCGGGGAGTCCCTGTAGGGGGAACTGGCGGGGGTGTTGTCGGCACCGGAGCGGAGGTGCGCGGCTCTGTGGGGGCGACAGGGTGCCTGCGGGTCAGGCTGGAGTGGGGAACAAACCAGGCCTTTCCCGCTTAGCCTTTACCCAGGAGCCTCTTCCTGGCTTTCTGCTAGAGGAAGAAGGGAGCCCTGGATACGTGCTGGACCACTCTCCTGCTCACGCACGTGGGGCCAAGTGTGACTTTGGGCCAGGGCGCCCGTCTTAGCAGCCGTGGCCCTCCAACAACCCAACACCGGAATCAACCCCAGGGCTCTACCCTCGGGTCAATAGGGATGGGGACACACGCATCCAGACCCCATCCCAGATCCAGAGCATTAAAGAGTCACTTCCAATCTCACCGGGCACGCAGCCTCAGCTTTCTGGTCTGTGAAATGGGCACGATGTGGAGGTAGCCCCCCCCCAACGGGCTTCAAGAAATTTAAGAGGGGGGAGGGAGGGCATCTGTGTGTGAAACATGTTCAGATGTGACCCCTAACGCCCGGGGGTGAGGGGTCTCAGCGTCCAGACCTGACAGGAA